>NC_085138.1:167456925-167506925 GCF_035046485.1 Aedes albopictus
AAGCTTGTACATGTACTTCCAAGTTCATGAACAATACAAGAGTAACTTTTTGGAGAATTAAGTTCAACGAAACCGGAATTGAACCGAACTTAAACTTCTGAGTTCGTTCTTCAAGTGGAATCCGAACTTTTGGTTGCTTGGGTCCCTTCTCGAAGGTCGAGCAGGTGCTGGTGTTTATTCTCGTGAGCTAAGGCTGTATCAGTCTTACTCACTTGGTAAACACTGCACCGTTTTTCAGGCCGAAATCTTTGCTCTTATGTGTGGAGTGCAATCAGCACTTCAGCAGCACGTAATGGGCAAAGTAATATACTTCTGTTCAGATAGCCAGGCTGCTATTAAAGCACTTGCTTCGGCCAACACTAGGTCGAAGGTAGTTATCGCTTGTTGAACTCAAATCGAAGAGCTGAATTCAGCAAACGCTGTTCACCTTGTATGGGTACCTGGCCATTCTTCCATTGCTGGAAATGAATTGGCTGATGAGTTAGCTCGCAATGGAGCATCACATGACTTCATTGGCCCTGAGCCAGCTATTCCGATATCGAAGTGTTGGGTAAAGCTTCAGATTCACATCTGGGCTGCCGCTCAACACAGACTGGAATAGTTTGGAGTCATGTCGACAAACCAAATTTTATTGTACTGAGCCATCTCCAAGGGTGACGAAGTATCTTACAAATCTGTCAAAGCAGAATTGCAGTATTCTCAAAGGTCAAAGCATTGACTGGCCACTGCCGACTCAGCTATCACATGGCGAATATTCAGCAAGCTGATTCATTCGCCTGTGATAGCTGTGAATCCGATTATGGAACTTCGTATCATTTGATATGTAACTGCCCAGTTTTTGCGCAACTGCGTTTCCGAGTATTCGGTAAGCAACTATTAAGTGAAACTGACTTCAGAAACCTGAATCTTCAGGATGTTCTGTTGTTCTTAACCCGCTGTGGTAAAGAGCTGTAGGCTTTCTTTCGCTTTATGCGTTATTACAGTGCGTACAGTGCCCCTTTTCAGGGCGCCGTTTGAACCCATTGTGGTACGCTTATACGTTAGTACCCTCTTCCAAGGTATTTTTTTTTTCCTATTTTCCTATCTGTCCTTATCCCCATACTCATCATTATTTCCATCCTTTTCCCTCAGGTAGATGATGAAATAAGCTATTATTGTGGCGATGGCACAAATGTCCCATATGCAGGATAATGTGCCTCTAAAGCCGGCCTTCTGATACCTGAAGCTGAGTTGTATGCCCATATTTCAGGCAATTTGGTCCACAAAAACCCCCCATATTTAAAAAATCAATTTCTTTTAATTATGAGTACTTCAAAAATCGCATTGCAAAATCTCTTTCGACGTTATGTTTCTCAGAATGTGTGAAAGTCATCAGAAACTGCAATAATTACACTTCTATTCCATTATTATTTTATAAAGCTCAGATCGTGAAATATTTGTTTAAGAAAAGCGCCCTATACGCTTTACGCTATTGCGTTAGATTTGCTATAAAAATCACTAGAAATGAGTTCTTTAAGAAGTGTTTGAAGAACTATCTTTGAGTTATAATAAATAGGATTTAAAAAACAATCAAAATTGGTGGATTTTCAAGAAACGCAGGTTTTGTTAAAAGCTGCTAATCTCACATCCCACCAAGAAGCATCCGACAATCTGTTCTCCGATACTCCATCATTGTAATATCACTCTCCCATAAAAGTCGGACGGCGCGGTGTCCGTTCTACATACAATTTGAATCATCAAACCCAGCTTTTCAAGAGTCAATTACGGTATCACCTCATCGCGCAAACACAAACGAAATTATCACAATGCAAATTGAACGAACAACAATTCAGCGACGTCGAAGAAAGCGATTAACCATTATTTTTAAATCATGCGTCTCTTTGGTTGCGTTCTCTGGTTTGGCCGCCCTATCGCAGCGATATGCTATAATTCCACACACCGCATCATCATCGCATCACCACCGCCGCCAAGCGCCCATCATATCGCGCAAGGCGCAAGCAAAAGAGACGAGGCGAGATACGCAAAAGACGTCGCCGCACAGCGGTACGGTTATAGGCCAAAAATCCTTCAAATCAGTAACAAATTTTGAAAACGACGTATAACACAAGTTTACAAAATAAAACGAAAATCGTGAACTTCTATCAACGACCAAAGTTTTTGAAGTACAATTTAGCACTGATTTCGAAACCGTCCTTCAAAAAAAATTTAGTAGAACAGTTTTTGAGTTTTAGCTTAATATTCAGTTTTACAACTTTGTAAAATATGAAATTGACTAAAATTCAAATATCTTGCGTTTTGTTCAACCAACTTCAAATCTTTTTCCATAAATTAAAAGCTGAATACAATGCCATTCGATCATCTGAATACAGGTTTTGCGTCAGATTGATGAAATTCAAGATATTGGCGAGTTTTAGGGACGATCTCCTTAAATTTTAGCAAAATTTCCAAAATTATATGAAGAAATGTATTTTTTTCAATAAGAAAAAATCAATCTAAAAATTCTTTCTAAACGTTTATTTGACATATCATATTCAGGCGAGTTACAGTAAAAAATTCAGCTCAATCGGAGCATTCATTACGGAGAATCAGATGTGTGAAGTGAGTGACGTTGCTTAAAAATAGAACAAATATTAATTTCAAATCATCAACCTTGTATGGAAAGTCGAAAAAAAATCCGCTCTACTGTATTTTTTTCCCTTCGCGTTTTCGAACTCAGGGCTTGATTCTACACCAAAAATGATCATCAGCTTACCGAGTTCAAAAATGCTGTAAACTAGTGTAATCAATGCTACACTATTGATTATACGTCGTTTTCAAAATTTGTTACTGAAATTATAATTATTCCCAATGTTATTTAATTATTGTTTAATTAGGTTTTTAAAATTTTCTGGACTTTATTTTGATTCCTAGAAACAATTTCAAAGAGATTTGTTGATATTACTTTTTGACAGCTCAGCCCAGAACAAAATCCGACGAGGTGATTCAACAAATTGCACTCGTCATATTTTGCACTGGGCGGAGCTGTCAAATAGTTACACAGCTGTCAATAAGGCTTCCTGACGTTTTTGGCTCCCAAGGGGCATTGCATTGGTTTATTTTCATACGGAAACGATTTCGTATGAAAATATTAAGCCAAAAATTGCTTACTTCTGCTGCCGCTTGAGAGAGAAGGGTGATAATCGTTAGAATGCCTTATAGGTGATATCAAAAAATCTCTTTGAAACTGGTTGAACACTCAGCCAAAGATTTTCATAAGGCCTTTATCATGAAACGGCCTTTAACGAATTCATAATAATTCGAATGAATATCATAAGGTCACTCTATGGCGTAGAATCGTCTCACAGCTTGACTTTTAAATATGTTTAGCAACATGGTACTTTCAAGCGTCGGTAGCCGAGTGGACTGGACACGAGCTCAGTGGTCTCGACGTTCATGGATCGAAGCCAGTCTGCATCATTCTGAGATTTTTTTTTGTTCTTTTCATAAGTCTATCTTATAAAATTTGTCACAACAAATGAAATTCTGAAAATAAAATCACTGGCTCAGAGAAAGTTGCTTTCTCGTATAAAATTGAAAACCCTAATTTAAGTTTGTTTAAGCTAAAACGGTAAACGCGCGAGTATTCAGTACGACAATACTGAGAGTGACGGTTTCCATTTCCGACCGGTGCAGAAATTTTTTGTAATGGAGCATTCCTTGCCTTCCTCGGGCATGGAGTATCTTCTTGTCTGCCACATAATGTACACATGCAAAATTGTTATTGGCAGAGGAAACTCTCAGTTAATAACTGTGCTCATAGAACACTGAGAAGTATGCTTCGGCATAGGAAAAAGTGTCCATTATAGGCGTCAGGTCCCTAGGACATCGTGTTTCCATGCTGTTTATGTAATTTTAAATTAGTAATGTGAAAATTACTTGAAATAATTTTGGCCAGCTAATTCGCCAAACGCACCTTAGTGCACCGCCCGCGATTAGCGGCGAAGCTACGAAGAACACTACCGTGCTGTGGTGTGCACATGGCGCGTTGCTGTGTGTGTGTTCGTGCGCTGGTCGGCTCTGGCTGGGCGGGTGGCCGCCGGCGGCTTGATATAAAACCCACCCGAAGTGCACCCGAGCGGTGTATTCCAGTGTGACCGGTGGATCCCTACAGTCGTTTAGTGCGGTGCCTCGCTTTGTGTTCCTGTTAGAATTTTTTGAACGCTTTAAAACACATCACCTTCTTCAACAATGGCAGCCTGGGTTGGAAAGAAGTACAAGATGGAGAAGTCCGAAGGATTCGATGATTACATGAAGGCTCTCGGTGAGTAGATTGTGTGTGGAATTTGCGATATTACACGAGGAATGTCTGGTGATATATGTTAGTTAACCCACATGTGATGTGATGTGATGTGCGATAGCTATCGACAACCGATAATTACACAGTGCAGTCGCGTTGAATAAATTAATACCAATTACTCGAGTCAGCGGACTCCGGAGTTTGTCCGTTGATCGTAGTGGCGTGTCCAAAGTCGCCGCAGTTCTTCGGCGATGACCCAACACCGGATGTGAACTTAGTGAGTGGGCTGGGACAGTATGTATGTGGTTTGGATACTTTATTTTTTCACGCCCTAACGATTCCACGAGACCAAACATACACAAAACCCCACACACCATATCGAAGCGAAAATCGTACGATATGTACGACCGGCTTGCGAGTCGATGCGTTTGCGCCAAAAGCCGGCCGGTTTTTCTTCTGGCGGTTCTGGTTTCATTTCGCCATCCCTTTCATCCCCTTTTTATTGCATTCTTTGCTGCTGCTTTGCTGTTACTCATCGCAGCCAGCTTCTTCAACTCTCTAGTGTAGTGTGGCGTGATTCCGATCTCCCTCCTCTGTATTGTTAACCTTCTTATACAATCAAACACGTTTCGCGCGGCGCGATTCTGGAGAAAAGTAGAAAGCGAATAAAGGTCAAAATTGGATATTCGTAGCATGCTATGCGCGAGATTCCGTCTTCTTCTAATTGGAATGAAATGGGAGACACACCCCATCGCATCGTCCGATGTGTTTTGGCTTTGGGAGTTGGCGTTTCCAAAAAGAATCACCCCAAGAGCGTTTCTAAGGATTCATGGCAGTAGGCCAATGCTGCTCACGGAGGGTCATTGAACTCGATACGTGACGACGAGATAATGTTGCAAGAAGTTACTCTTATTTCCAGACACTGCTCGTGTCTGTCTAGTTGGGCTTCATTCATAAACCGAAGACTTCGTCATCCAAGCAGTCGTCCAAGTATGGCAGCTAGCTACGTAGTGAGTTCGTTCCATGTGTAGATAGTTATCCATAACTATTTGGCTTCTGTGACACTTTTTGCCTCGTTGCATCTACACACGCTTCCTTCTTGTACTGAACTTTCTCTCTACGTACGACACATAGGGTCTGGGATCATTTGGGCAGGAGCACCTATTTTGGGCACTTGCTGCTATAACTCAGTAAATTTCAAACGAATTGATATGAGATTTTGTTCATGGCTAGATACTGTGCGTATCTTATCATATTCCAGAACTCAAGTCAATTGGCTTAAAACCGACTGAGCTACAGCAGCAAATGCCCAAAATAGGTGCTCCTGCCCAAATAGTCCCAGACCCTATGTCGTCGTCGTTCGCGGCGGACGTAATTGAGCAAGTATAACAAGTCTCCGTGACTCCGGGGGGAGGGTGAAGGACGAGGGGAGAATCACTGTTACGTACGTCGTAGCATCACGCGAACGGCAGCGGGAAACATTTCCAAGCAGAGGGAATAAGTTTTGCCTCGCTGTAAGGCCGGACGTTATCTGGCGGACGGAGTCCGGTGTGTTACGTCGTAGTCCATCTATCTTTGCAACAATTTGTTTCTAAATAGGTTGGTAGGGAGATGGTGACGATAGAGGGAACGCGATGCGGAAGATCTTCGCCCAAGTGGGTCGAACCGAGCACGTGTTTCATCGCGGTCTACTCTCCTCCGCCGCCGATGAACTTTGAACTGCGGACACCGTTGGTCGGTCGTGTTCCGTGCGCCGAACGGTCAGATGCACATGCAAACATTCCGTTTTGTGATTTATTATCAATTTACCGAACAGCCGGCTCTTATTTACCTCATCAGTGTGGGTAGAACTGTTTGGAATTGAAGGTTAATATTGAAAATTATGGCGATCAAAGCAATCGCCTTTTCAAGTGCATTTATTCGATTGAAACAGTTCAATCGAAGCAGGCTGTAAATATAATGAGCGACTTGGAATTATCTGCTTTTGTAAACAATCTCGGGTAGATGTCGGCCTACTATGATCTGTAATGAACTTTTTTGAAACATCAAATCTTCAGAGTGATACCACAGACAAACAGACGTAACATTTGCAAAATTTCCATCGACCACGCTTTTAACGATCAATTTAAATTTGCATAGTTGTGGCTTTCACAACTAGAGGCGCGCGCATCGTTTTTCTATGCGTTTGACGTTTCACACTAGCGCCTTCTGTTGACAATATTGCACAACACAGTGATTCGTGCAACTTTTCCACCAGGTGATGATAGTGTGAACTGGGCGATGGATTTCTATGAAAATCGTTCATGGTGTTACGTCTGTTTGTCTGTGGTGATACCTTCTCAATCATGAACATCATTCGTGACGTTTTTATGAACCTTTGCTCATCTTTCACATATATGGGAAATGTACCGGAAAAAATGTTTATATAATTACAGCAAACAGATTGCCTCTCCTCCGCTTTCGACGAGATCAATTCAAGGTCGGTCGAAATTATATTATCGTGTTTGGGGAGTGTGTGGAAAATTTGCAGAATGAAACCGTCAAGAGTGCGCAAGTTGCCAATTCCTGCACTTCAGCACCTTCTCGGAAATGAAGCGGCGTGACGGCAGTCAAAACAATAAGCATATCATGTTGTAAGGTATGTGACTGACTGAAGAGCATTGAGCAATGAAAGAATGGAAAGTTTTACAGTGAGTCACTGTCAGTGACTTAGAGGTTTACCAGATGAAAATTGCTGGTTGATCGTAACAAGCGAAAATTCAATGTCTTCTAGTACCTATTTATGATGAACGAAATTTGAAAACATCAAATATATTAATCATCACTCATGGACACTCACGCGATAATCTCTATCAGCATTATCAGTGGTGAAAATCTGAACTCTTAGCCAACGTTTCAAGAGCAGCATTTGCCCTTTTTGGTTAATATAAAAAAAATCAAAGCATGGTCAAAAACAAACGCTTTGTCACAGACGTAACACTTGCGAAATTTCCGTCGACCACGCTTTTAACGATCATTTTAAATTTTCATAGTTGTGGCTTTCACAACCAGAGGCGCGCGCATCGTTTTTTTATGCGTTTGACGTTTCACACTAGCGCCTTCTGTTGACGATATTGCACAACACAGTGATTCGTGCAACTTTTCCACCAGGTGATGGTAGTGTGAACTGGGCGATGGATTTGCATGAAAATCGTTCAAGGTGTTACGTCTGTTTGTCTGTGGCTTTGTCATCTGTGACAAACATAGCTCACAACAAGCGTTTGTCAGAATCCAAACACAGCACGACAACGTCTATGTAAAACATCAATAAGAATCCTCTAATCCGTTCGTAGAGTTGGAAATGTTTGATCTTCTCGTTGTGTTTTGATGGATTGTTTGCATCCGTTTTGACAGATTGGCTAACAAAAACAATTAGAATCAGTAAAGCAAATCTCGTCGCATTTGGGTCGAATGGGTCGGATCCAGGGTGGTCAGACCTACCGATTTGTCGGTCGTCCTACAATGATTTTCGATACGCTTCAATGGAGTGACATCTACTTTCTTAACATCGTCACTCCTGCGTCCTGCTGCGTCACATTTATAACTCAAAATATGCGGAGCGGTTGACGAGATACCGCCGTTCTACGGTTTAGCACTTCGAAGATTCTCCCAGAAATTCCGTCCGAGCTTTTTTCCTGGAACTTCTTTAGAAAGACCTCCTGGAATGCCAGCCGGGATTTCTCATAAGATTCCTTCCGTATTTTTTGATTCGTCCTGGAGTTTTTCACGGAGATGCTTCAGAATTTCTCTTAAAAATTTCTTCCAGAGGTTTTCTAGAATGGTATCGCTCGGAATAAATCGTAGGAGTTGTCGCAGGATTTCTCCCAGAATTTCTCTCGGGATTCCTCTTGCGAAATTTGGCGCGATTCCTTCCAGTGTTCCTCTTGGGACTTCCCCAGAAGATCTACCCGGGATTTCTCCCGGAGCTGCTAAATGAGTTATTCCTGGGTTTTCTACCAGAGTTCCTCCAACAAAAATTGTTAATGAATTTCTCACCAATTTTCTGCAGGAGTTCCTCCCCAGATTTCTTCCGCAATTTTTCCTGTAATATCTTCAAGAAATTTTTGTGAGCTTTCTTCTGGAGCTCCTTCCTAATTTTCTAAAGGAGTTTCAGCTGAGATATTTTCTAAAGATGGCTCACGGGATTTATTTTGAAGATTTATCTCGGAGCATCTTGCGGAACTTCTCTCAGAAGATTATTTCCAGTGTTGTTCCTGGGAGTTGTCTCCCAGAGCTTTTCTGAATTTACCCTGGATTTTCTGCGTAATTTTTTTCCGGAGTGCCTTGTGGAATTTCTGCAGGAGCTATTGCTGATAATTCACAGTGTATTCTTCCCGTGACCTTTTTCAGATGTAGGCTTTCCCTCGTATCTGATTTCTTGCAGTGATCCACCTGAGATTATTGTTTTTTACAGATTCTAAATTTGGGATTATTCCCAGAACTCTTTCCGGAATCTTGACCAAAAATTTTCTCGAGATTTCTTACAGGGATTTTTCTTGGAGTACACCTCCTGGGATTACTAACGAAATTGTTTGTGAAAAGCTTCCCGGAGAAATATCCGAAGGAATTCAGGTGAAGTTTTACGAGAAACTTGCGAGAAATTTGAACTTTCCGGAACAAAAAGTTCTTGAGTAATCTTGAGACGATTCATTAATGTCCTTGGACGTCCAATTCTTGGAACTTCTGCAAGAATTTCGTAACAATCCCGACAGAGAAACTGTTGGAAAACTATCCCGGAAAACCACTAAAAGAAATTTGTGGAGGAATATTGGATAATTTGGGAAGAATCTGGAGGAGGAATCCAGCGAGACAAACTGGAAGCATATCGAAAAATCCTGGGAAGGACTCTGGTAGAAATCTTCTTTGGAGTCCTTCACAAAGGATTTCATGAGTATTTTTCAATTCGGGATTCTATTTTATAATTCTTAAAATTAACGATATTTTCCACAATTCCGCCTGAAATCCTTCAGGATTTGTGATAGAAATCCTTCTATAGGCTTTAAATTATATGTTCAGAGGATATCCTAGGAAAATCATCAGACATGGTTCAAAGAAGTTCTCAGTTAATTCTTTATAGAACTTCCAACATGTAGAACATATCCAATACAACGGCAGAATTGCTAAGTTTCCAGTAATTGTCAGCAGCTCACACAAAAAAAAATCATTAGATATACATCAATCCCTAATGACTTTCAACTCCAAAAATTTTAACATTACTGTAAAAAAATATCATCTGTAGAGTTCATCGTGTTATCAAGTCACTAAATAGGTATGCTAAAATGTGTTGACCCAAAAATAACAAAATTGTCTCTCATCATGGTTTCTGTTGGAAAATCATACAATTATTAGCTGTTTTGGCAAACGTTCTATTACTATTGCCATTTTAAGTTGAGGTGGTTTGACAACTTGTGTTTGAGTTCATGGCAGTTGTGAACTTTGAATTAGTTATTAATTTAAATGCTTTTTTAAGTTTCTTAGTTAATTTTCCTAACATTTTCCACATGAAACACAACTACCCTGAAGACGAATCGAACCGTGTAAAGATTCTGCTGATCCGTTCATCCGTTCGTGACTTGTATTGCTTCCAAGGGTCCATATATTCACATCATTTCATTCACATTCTCTCCTCTTTGCTGAAGCGAGTCGAGAAAGATGCACGCAAACGGGTTGTACTGAACAAACATGCAACCCCATCCATCGCTGGTAGGATGGTCGAAGGTGAAGATTTCTTTTTGTTATTTCTGGTCTGGACCAATACAGTGACACCTCGTAACCTCACTTTTTGCCTGTGCAATGACCCTAATACAGTAGACGTTCGATCGGTGCAAACGCTTTAACTGCAATGCTTTTTAACTGCAAGAGCGCTAAGTGCAACAATTTTGCAGTTATCGCACCGCCATCCGTCAAAATGAAATGTCAACAGTGATGTGATGTTTTTCGCATGCACTTTTGTTGCAGTGCGATGTTTTTCGTATGCACATTGGCTGCATTCTGCAGCAACTGACAGTTATTTCACGTTTGTCAGTTGTTGCAGCTATCGAATTTTATTCGCTAAGGGAAACGTAAAAATGTTGCAGTTATCGAACGTCTACTGTATCTGGCAGAGGTTCCCGTTAGTGTGTGGATTCCCGATTGGTAAGCGTATGTTAATAGATTGTACAAACGCTTTAACTGCAATGCTTTTTAACAGAAAGTTCGCTAAGTGCAACGGATTTGCAGTTATCGCACCGCTATCCGTCAAAATGAAACGTCAACAGCGATGCGATGTTGTTCGCATGCTCTTTTGTTGCAGTGCGATGTTTTTCAATGTACTTTGGCTGTTGTATTTTGCAGTAACTAACAGTTCGTTGACGTCTGTCAGTTGTTTCAGCTATCGGATTTCATTCGATAAGTGAAACGTAAACAAGTTGCAGTTATCGAACGTCTACTGTAGTTATTTCTCCCGTTCGCTTTATACTGAAAGATTCTATTATTGAAAAAATATTTTTCATTAGCGGAAATGCCCGCAGAGGACACAGAATCAGGATGTGAGCATCCCATTCGAAGAAAATACAGAACAATTACCAAATTGGACGACGTTTAACCCCCATTAGCACCCACACAGCCTCGTCGCGTTCCACCTCCATTCGGGAAACCATTGTTCGCAACACTCGAAAGTAATTATGTACCATCATCCCCTGATGCCTTGATGCCTTGATGTCCTGTCGGCTCGGGGTATGCCCATTCATCAACCGGACCCAACCAACCGGTCGTCGATTAGCAGTCGCCAGTCGTCGGTGGTGTACCTCTCCATTCAACACTCATCAACACCTCCTTGGGGGCATATTTATGGAACCAACAACGCAACGTATCACTTCCCACCAGCAAGCTGGACCACAACAACACACATGTGTCACACCAACCCCAAAACGGTCGGTAACATGTACTAATTGACAGGGATTGTGCTTTCCCAGATTCATTTATCAGGGAGCCGCCGAAAACCGAAAGAACCGCGTGCGGCGGCAGCAGCAGCCGCGGAGGCAAAGGTTAATTCGATTAGCGACTAGTGGCCGGCTGGCCGGCCAGCGACAATTCTGTGACCCACCGCCACCCAGCTATTGCCGACCGCCGCCGACGGTCCCCACCGATTTAATTGAATCAAGAATCCATTATAATCCAGATCGGGTGAATTCTGTGTGAGACCGGCCGGCCGGACCCGACCCGGTCCGTCAAACGAGAGAAAGTCCCGGCAACAGAATTCGATTAATTTAAATTACAATTGATCAATTGTGACCCAAGTCGCCGCCGAGGTCTGTGAAAGAGAAGCGCCGCGACAGGGGTGCCAGATTTCTTGGTAGACGAATTCCAAAATGAACAACTTGTGTTTGAATGCCTAAACTGTAGATTTCCGAAGGGTCTTCAAATTGTCTGTAGAGGTTCTTCGTAAACTCACAGAAACTGTTCAAATCTGTGGATCTACGGACACTTCCGTAGATCTGGCACCGCTGCTTCTTCATCCACCATCCGTCACACTAATGCAGCGCGGGCGAGTCGCCTGACAGTCTGGCTAGCCCCACCGCACCACTTGAGCGAGCCTGGAGCAGGAGACGTGACCGCCAGTAGCCTGGCTGGCGGCTTCATCTTTCCTACTCGTTGGGCGTAAAACCAGAAGCGACAACTAGTGCCGATTAGCATTAGCATATGCATTCACGCGTAACTAGACGCGGAAGAAGACAGCCCTGTCGTCGCCATCCGGTTGTTTGGTCGTTTGGTCGGTCGGTGAGATGCATGAACTTCAATGCAAGCGTGAAGGAAGGGATCAACGCGGAGAAGACTTTCTTTTATTGCGGATTTCCGCTTCTTTCTACAGCAATTTCCATACCGGGGATCAAGCCAGTCAGTCACGGCGCAACAAGTGTCTCCTGATGATGGCGGGGTACTTGACTTGACGGGCGATGGCGTATGGGTATGCGATATGAGCAATAATCCCTTCTCCTTCATGTCTCTTTCATTCCGCCTAACAAATCGGTGCAATGATCTCAAAATTTTACAGTTTTAATCAATCTTTCGTTAATTTGTGCATAACAACTGGCAATTTGCAAACCAAAGCGAATCTGAGCCACTGCAACTCTCGCACCCTGCAACCAACATTCGGATAAACTCGTATAAGTGTAAGTGTAACAGTAAACGTTCGATAACTGCAACCTGCTTACGTTTCACTTATCGAATGGACTTCGATAACTGCATCAACGGAGAACTGTCAGTTGCTGCAGAACGCAACTAATCCGAAAGCATCGTATTGCTAGAAAAGTGCATGCAAAAAACATCACATCGCAATTGACGTTTTATTTTGGTAGATATCGGTGCGAGAACAGCAAAACTGACAGATGTCAAAGCATTGTAACATGCTGCAGAATGTAGCTAATGTGCATTCGGAAAACATCGCACAGCATCAACAAAATTGCGTGGAACAACATCCCATCAGTGTTCACATTTTATTTTGACGGATAATGGTGCGATAATTGCAGGATTGTTGCACTGAGCTGACTTTCCGTTGGAAAGCGTTTACACCGAGCGAACTTATGTGTACAATACAAAAGACGTTCGATAACTGCAACATTCATTCGATAAGTGAAGCGAAACACTTATCGAATGAAACTCGGTAACCTTAACATCTGACAGACGTCAAAGAGCTGTCAGCTGGTGCAGAATGAAGCCAACTTGCATTCGGAAAACATCGCATTGCAGCACAAAAGTGCGCATGAAAACATCGCATCGTTGTTGACGTTTTGTTTTTACGGATAGCGATGCGATAACTGCAAAATTGTTGCACTCAGCGAACTTTCAGTTAAACAGCATTACAGTTTAAGCATTTGTACCAATACCGAATTTAAGAAGTGTCGTGTATCGCATACCCTTACCCATTTGGTACCACGACTGCGACACGCTACTGATTGAGCGCAGCAAAAATGCCACGTTGTTTGTATGTACTTACAGCCCGATTACATAATTGATTAACCACGCAACGGAGGGCCTCCTCCTCTGTAGATAACGGACGGCTTGTTTGCTTTTGCGGTGATAGGTCCTCTCTATTTTCGGAAAGCGCACGGTGTTAGGTGAACTAATCACACCGATAAGCAGCAGCTACCGGACTGATTTGTTACCCATAAGCCCATAAGGTGGCGGTTGCGCCTGTCCAGATAACGAACGGTCCGGTGAGGATTTTTACCCGATTTTTCGGGTTGGACTTTCATTCTCATGATAGATAAGGCGGGACCAACACGGTATTATCTTTCGTTCCCACCGAACCGATTTCGGTGGATGGACATCTTATCGGGTTGTTGTTATAATCAGCTAAGCGCGTCGGATTACAGTCAACCAAAAATTCCCGGGAAGCACAACAAGTTCAAAGTGGAATATGAGGCCGGTAAGGCGTTGGCTCGAAGGAGATTTTCTGGGGCTTTGCACGTGTTTGTTTCTTCGCAGTTGGCGGGTGAGGAGTTGAAGATGACACCCGGGACCGATGAATACAAACGATTCTGGGCATCGTTAATGTACCTGAATCTCTGTTACGAGTGTAGATCTAAAGGCCTTAACTCCAGCACATTTTGGATGATCTTGGACGTTGTTGCATACGCCTTGAATTGTAAAATGTCTTCAATAATTTACATGTGTTGAACAGAATGATCTCTTCCGAAGTCGAACATGCATCCGATACTACGATACGAGTATTGATCTGGAGGCCTCAACTCCAAAAAGTTTTGAAAACGCTCGCAGGTACTTGATGCTCTGGGAACTACTCTTACTCGCGTTCCATGGCAACTGTGAACCAAACAGGATAAGTTCAAATACGTGTGATCTTGGTGTAAGAGTACATTACACATTTCAGCAGCCAAAAATTGAAACCTCAGAATAGTTTTGGATGATCTGGGACTTCCCTGAGATATACTTGAAAGTATTATATGCATTCAATAGTCAACTCCGAACTCCGTACAGTAGACGTTCGCTCAGTGCAAACGCTTTAACTGCAGTGCTTTTCAACTGCAAGTCCGCCCTAGGTGCAACAATTTTGCAGTTATCGCACCGCTATCCATCAAAATGAAATGACAACAACGATGCGATGTTTTTTCGCATGCATTTTCGCTGCAATGCGATGTTTTTCAAATGTACATTATTGGCTGCATTCTGCAACAACTGATAGTTCTTTGACGTCTGTCAGTTGTTGCAGTTATCGAATTTGATTCGCTAAGTGAAACGTAAACAATAAACATGTTGCAGTTAGCGAATGTGTACTGTACCTCAAGATGTCCATCCAAACTTTTCTCAGTGAATTTCTGCATGTAGAACGAATTCCACAAAGATTTTCTGCAGAATTTCTATCAAGTATTCCAGAACGCCAGGATTTCCTCTGTGTGATTTCTCCTGAAATTCATACCGATAGATTTTTACCAGGGATTCCTCATCGTATTCCAACTTTTCAAAATTTTCCATGAACTCCTGTTGGGATTGTTTCAGGACTGCTACTGGGATACCTCAATAAATTTCTTTTTCAGGGTTTCCCACGAATTGCTGGTGAGCTCTCAGGAGCAATGGTTGAAGATATTACAGCTGAACATGCTTGAGGAAACTCAGCAAGATTTCCTGGAGAAATTCTAGTAGAAATACTTGGAGATGTGTATTTATGGGTTGTTGATTTTTTTTGTAGACCTGAAGAAGTCCTAGCAGTAATTTCTGGATGTATTCCAAAAGAAGTTCGTAGAGGAATCCTTGGAAGAATCCCAGCAAAATTTTTGAAGGATTCTTGGAGGAATCACGAAAAAAAGGATTCCTATAGGAATCCCAGAGGAGTTCTTGGATGAATCCCAAGAGGATTTTTCTGGAGGAATCCTTGGGAAACTCTCTGGAATAACCACATGATAAATTCCAGCCGAGATTCTCAAGGAAAATCCAAGAAGATTTTTGGAATAATCATTTAAAAATTCCTGTTGAAATCACAGAAGGGACTTCTGCAGGAATCCCACCGGGAATTCCTAGAGGATTTCCTAGCAGGCATTCCTGGAGAAATTCTGTGAGAAATCCACAAAGGAATGTCAAGAATCCATGGACAGATCTCTTGAGGTCCAACAAGAAGGGTTCCTGAAGGAAAACTGGCAAGCATTCCTGGAGGAATTTCTAGTGGACTCACTGGAAAATCTTCAATAAGAATTCTTGGAGAAATCTTTAGTAAAAACCACAGAGAAGCAGACGTAACATTTAGAACAAATTTCATTGAAAAACATTGTCACGAAAACGTAATCACCCAATGCTATGTTGGCTATGTTGTGTTTGGCCGGGCCGCCACTAGATGGCGGTAGTGAAAAAACGTCAAACAGGAGCAAAAAAGCGCAGCGAGTGGTCGATCGTCCTACTACTGTATATTTGAATCAACCGTTAAAAAGGTGATCGATGGGAAGCAATGAGAGTGTCATGTTTGTTTTACTATGGTAAAACCTTCTTAAAAATCCTCCAAGAATGCCCTTTGGGAACCCTCCAGAGACTGTTGCTGGGATTGCTCCATAGATTTCTCCAAGGATTCCTATGCAAATCCTTCCAGTTATTGCTCTAAAGAATCCTCCAGAGATTTCTCCAAGGATTTCCTTAGGAAGTTCTCTTCGTGGAGGATTCTCTATCCGTCGAGACTCTTCATTGTGAACTTTCATCGGGAATTCCCTGTTTCTTGAACCAGCCTCGGGCTGAAAATCTTTGATAAAGACACCTAATATTTATCCTAATTCCTTGTGAGATTTTTTCCCTGAAGATATTTCTCTAGGTTTTTTTTAAACAATTCTTCCAGTACAGTAGACGTTCGCTCGGTGCAAACGGTTTAACTGCAATGATTTTTAAGTGCAATTCCGCTAAGTGCAACAATTTTGCAGTTATCGCACCGCTATCCATCAAAATCAAATGTCAACATCGAAGCGATGTTTTTCGCATGCACTTTTGTTGCAGTGCGATGTTTTCTGAATGCACATTGGCTGCATTCTAAAGCTACTGACAGTTCTTTGACGTCTGTCAGCTGTTGCAGTTATCGAATTTCGTTCGGTAAGTGAAACGTACACACTAAGAATAAATCACCGAATTCGGTGAAATTTCACCGAAATCTCAACAGCAGAATTTTCGGTGAACTGTTCGGTGATTTTTTGATTCACCGAACATATTGTAAAGAATAAAAATGCACATTTGTCAAGTTCACCGAACATTTCGGTGATTTTTTTTACGGATTTTCTGTGAATTTGTACTTTATTTACGTAGGTTTCACAGCACTTTCGGTGATTTTTTACAAGTTTTCGGTGATTTCCCAAATTGAATATTTGCGATTCACCGAACTATTCGGTAAATTTTACTGCTTCCTCAAATCAAAACCATAATAAAATTGTTTTTTTTTTTAATTTAAAATACTATTATTTATTCATTACGCTGGTAAGTGAGAGGGCATAACACGCAAATTAACGGGACGAAAGTGGCTGTTATCTTGTACGTCGTTCTTGGGATGTTGCTGTTCTCAACGCGATGACGGATCCGGGAACTGCAATTCAACAGAATGACTACAAAAAATAAATTATGGTTGAGAAATTAGCACTTACTGAGAATACGAGCAATCATCATCTCGCACTTCTGTTGAAAATAGTTAAATCTTCATTTTTGTTGTTCTGCTATTCTATCTTTAGTTTACCGATGACTTTGTTACTCTCACGCAAAAAAAATAAAAACCTATTAATTTTTGACAGCTCGCACTTGGTAATATGGCCGACTACTGGTTTCACAGAAGTTCGGTAAAAATCGCAGCGTACGGTGAAAATGTTAATGTTCACCGAACCATAATGTAAAAATTTCACAGAATTTGGTAATTTGTTTGCATTTACCGAATTTTCTGGGAAGTTGTGACAGTTGGAATGGAAAACATCAAATTTCACAGAAAGATCTGTGAAAACATATTTTACAGTTTTGATTCGGTGAATTCTTTCACAGAATTCTGCGATTCATTCTTAGTGTGTAAACATGTTGCAGTTATCGAACGTCTACTGTAGTTCCATTGTTCCAAAAACTCGTGCATAAACTTCTCCTAGAGTTTTTCATGAAAAACGTCCAAGATTATCTTTAGAAAAACTCTTAGAGGAACCATTTGAGTAACTTCTGGAAATATTCCTGAGGAAACTATCAGTATTTCTTACAGGATCACATAACACGATTTCTGAAGATTCCTCTAGAAAATCTTAGGAGGTTTTTCAGAAATTTTTTTTATTATAGAGGTTTTAAACCATCTGGTTCATTCGCCTCTGTATTTCAGAGAAATGATTGCAAAAAAAACTCCTGTTATTTCATAGACATAGAGAAATTATTTAAAGGACTACTATTTGAAGAATTCTTCTTCTTCTTGGCGTAACGTCTTCACTGGGACAAAGCCTGCTTCTCAGCTTAGTGTTCTATGAGCACCTCCACAGTTTTTAACTGAGAGCTTCTTCTGCCAATGACCATTTTGCATGTGTATATCGTGTGGCAGGCACGAAGATACTCTATGCCCAAGGAAGTCAAGGAAATTTCCTTTACGAAAAGATCCTGGACCGACCGGGAATCGAACCCGTCACCCTCAACATGGTCATGCTGAATACCCGTGCGTTTACCGCCTCGGCTATGTGGCCCCTGAAGAATTGCCAGATGGAATTCCTGAAGAAACTTACCAGGATCTTCTGAAAGAAATCCCGCTGAAATATCTGCAGAAACTTCGGCAAGAAATCTGCGGGACCTCAGAGACACATTTATGCAATAATTACTGGAGGAAAGGTAATTCTGGGAGAATCTCTAGAGCAGCTCCTGAAGGAATCCCTGTAGAAACTTTTGAGGCAATTCGCGGATGAATTCATAGAGGAACTGTACAAGGAATTACTACAGCAACAATTGGAGCGATTTCTGAAGCAACCCTTTCAAAAAGTCCAGCAATTCTTAAAGAAACTATTTGCAGAATTACTGAATGAACTTCTAGGAAGAATGCTGTAGAAACTGCTGGACGAACTCATGAAGGAAATAATACAGCCATTCCTTAGGGAATTGCAGGAAGCGTTTTTGGGCCCATAACCTGATCGAATGCCCCTCCAAAATGGCACAGCTTATCGAGATTTTTTGAGAACTTGTTGTATTCTTAATGCAATCCGGTAGAACGAAGCTTTATTCACTTAACGTAATTCATTGCTCTTTTGTCTGCCTGGGCATTTGTAGAATATGGACCGATGACTCACTGTAATCAGAGCTCTGTCTGCATTTGATGCATTTTGCTCCGGAATATCAGTCCGATTATAAATATCGCTGTGTTTGCCGGCAACAATATTTGCAAACACTGACTTGCCGGTAATGAAATGTGATCGTCTGTCTGCCTGTCGAACGATCATCAATCGCTCTCAAAACTGACGCTGACCTACATACATTCTCCCCATATATTGCCAGCATTCCTTATCACTTTTTTTGTTGCAAAACTGTGCAATTCCGGAACCTAGGCGATAAGCATCCCACAAAAACTCAACAACACTAATCTTATCATCTCTCTCCCCTCCCTCCACACAGGTGTCGGCATGGTGCTCCGCAAGCTCGGCAACAGCATCTCGCCAACGGTCGAACTGGTCAAGGAGGGCGATGAGTACACCTTCAACACCACCTCGACCTTCAAGAACACCACCATCAAGTTCAAGCTCGGCGAGGAATTCGAGGAGGAAACCGTCGACGGCCGCAAGGTCAAGTCGGTGTGCACCCTGGAGGGCGACAACAAGCTCGTGCACGAACAGAAGGGCGAGAAGCCAACCACCATCATCCGTGAGTTCACCGCTACCGACCTGACTGCCACCATGACCGCTGGAAATGCCAAGTGCGTCCGATACTACAAGGCCGTATAAGGTGGTGGTGCTACGACCCCCGCTCACCGACGCTTATCAGATCGCCCATCCGGCGCGCCCGTTTGCCTTCTACCCCAAACATCACAAAAACAACCAACATCGGACCCCCACCCTAGTCACGGGCAACCGAACTGTCCGCACCGAGACAAAAAAAAACGTATAACTCTCGTAATATCGTAATCGATTACTTCGATTAGGAAAATACGACATCCCTACCGTAGACAGCTTCGCGTTGCCTTTTGCTTGACTGTACAACATCAGACCATCAGACCAGACTGACGGGGGCTGCGGAAGAATGTCACCCGACAGACGACGCAACACACAAATCAAA
Organism: Aedes albopictus; assembly: GCF_035046485.1. Classification (NCBI taxonomy): domain Eukaryota; kingdom Metazoa; phylum Arthropoda; class Insecta; order Diptera; family Culicidae; genus Aedes; species Aedes albopictus. Next base: position 167,476,472 of record NC_085138.1, read on the forward strand.
CGGACGCACGTTTTTTTTCTTCATTATTCCATTCCTAGTACGTGAAGTGAACAAATATATCTAACTTTGTTTTTTTTTTGGCTGTTTTGTTTAAACTTTTTTTTTCTACTGAAAAACCATTGTTGAACCGAAGCGGAATATCTATTTTCGGATATTATTTTTAGCGTTTAGTAGTGCATGGAGCATTTTGTATGAACGATGAATAAAGAACAGGAAAGTACATATTTTGCAAGTGTATAAAGGAAACTTTTTTCGGTTGTTTTATTTTTATTTTCACCTTATCCTTGGTTTACTTGTTACCCTACTTGGTTTTCTTTCAAATGGGCTAGTTTCTAAGATGTTGAACAGCGCACAACAATCTATTGCGAGTATCTTGCAACGTACAAAACTCTAGTATAATCGTAAATAAACCAATCAAACATAGCCCAAATCAGTTTATTAATCCGAATTCCACGCTCACCTGGAACTTAACCCTCCACACCTCGTCGTCACATTCCGTAACACCAGAACCAGGATGGTACCTTGTGGGGCTCCCGAGGTTATTTGAAAGCACTTCCGACCCACCTGTGTGTCGTAAACTAGATTGGGTACTAGGGTACCCGTGTATTCCCAGAGCGCATCGGCAATAGCCAGTAGCCACCCCACTGGCACTATTGAACGCTTTCCTTACATCCAGAGTACATCGGGAGGCTCTGCAGTAGCTACTTTTAAGGCCAGGTTCGGAATTCCATCCGGAGCCATTACACCTCTCGTTTTGATCACAATCCTGTAGGCATCACCGCACGGATTCGCATTAGCGGTGATCTTCCATTTCTAGGGTTGACTCGCCTAGGCATGGTCGCATTTGTTGTTTCGTCTACTCACCAGTTCGAACTACTTGTTAGGCCAGGACTACAATAAGTAACGTCAGCCGTTCCGGCTAAAGCTTCTCTTGGTACCGACATTAGCCAAATCGACATCTAGCACGGCCAGTTCCTCTAGAAAGGTCTGCTTCCAGTGGTTCGTGAAACAACTTCCCTATTCCACGGCCCACGCATTGAAGTCACCCGAAATTACCATCGGCTTTCACCCTGTCAGCACGGTCGTCATACAGTCCAGCATCTGCGCGTGACCTGCTCGAACGATCACCGCTTATGCGCATAGCAGCTACAGAAGAAGATCCCGTTTACCTTGGCGACCACGAAGCCCTCGTAAGTAGTAAACACCAACTCGGAGTATTTACCCGTCGTCTATATCGACATCAACCGCGACCCAATAGCCGTTACCGGCGGGTACTCAGCATGAGTCTGCAATGATGTTGATAGCCGTCCTCCACTCAGTTACTGCCTGACACAGGCAGTTATAGGGCTGCGATACAGTGGTTCAGGTTCAGCTGCGTTACCTACACTGTGGCTTGTCAGCTGTGGCTCTTCTAAAGGCCGATCGGGCACCTTGAAACTCCCGTTGGGTGCTTGATGTTTGCGGATTTCCCGGGATAAATCAAATCTGTACGGTGGACTCGTGCGGTTTGGTATCCTGTGGCCTTCATCGCCTACACAGCATACTCCTGTCAGGGTCTTTGCAGCCTTCAATGGCTCGTGCAAGGTCAGTTGCATACTGACAATCCCTCCTTGATCTTCCCTACTTTAGCGGACTTAATAGGGACGACCACAGTTAGCTGTACCTTACCTTACCGGTCAGACTGAGGCCTGAGTGTCCTGTTGTACGTAGGAGTCGTCTCCATTCGAATCGGTCCATGACTGTGCACCTTCATTGCCGCAATCTGCGAAGGGTTCGCAAATTGTCCTCCGTTTGATCGACCCATCTAGCTCACTGTGCACCACGTCTTCTTGTACTGCTCGTATCCCAAGCAACACGACTTGTTGCTAATCCAGTAACAGCAACCTTAGTGCAATTTATTCACTGTTCGTATTACGGATTGCACAATTGCTTCTTCTTTGAAACCCAAAAAGCGCAGATTCTGAATTCTTATGCAACATAAACGAGGAGGAATGATAAAAAAGTTGGGAAAAGATTTTGTCCAGACTCGAACCATGGACACCAGGAGTATTATCTACTCACCTTACATACTACACCAAACGCTCTGTGAGAGAATCGATGCTCAACACACCATAAAAGCTACTGAAGTTACTTGTTGCACCTTCTTTGTCACAAGTTAGAGAACGTTCAAAATGACAAGACGCTCAAGTTTTCTGTAACGCATATGGGACCTAATCTGAACAAACAAACCAGAGTTAGATGTTTCAGGCATGTTACATAACACATTTAATGTAAGCTGACTGTATTATCAACAATCAATATGAAACTGGAGAATTTGTTGTGACGCCAGTCGTTCCCCCAGTAAGTTCGCCCAATACTGATGTTTCTGACGCCACGCTTTCAATGTCAGTTTGCTCCGCCCATCTTTATCGAAGCAAGACTGAGTCCACAAATCTAGTGACCATGACTACAAGAAAAAACGATTACTTATTGACACACTCCAGGAAAGAAAAAAAAACAACATTCATCTTCTTTTGTTTTTTTTTTTATAAGAAACTTGCTGCTGCGGGTTTTGTTATTTTTTTTCCTGTGGGCATCACATATAAGTGAGTTCCTAAAGTTCAATCCCGATCTACCGCTACCCCCGGAAGTTCTCGTGAAACACTTTATCCGAGAGGAAAATCCCGTTGCCCCAAAATGATTAGACCACTATCGATCCCGAAATTTACAAGGCTGCTTCTTAGCCACAGCGGCTCCCAATTACTCCCGGGGCAAGCTCAGTAACATCAGAGCTTTCGAACTCATGGCCAGCATCTCGGCCTACATACTACTAAGATGGTTCATATTCTCAAACATTTATCAAACTCTTAGTGTGGTGTGTGAGTGTGGATTTGACATTTTTATTGGGGCTTATTGCGCTGCAGACTTTTCTTGTTAACATTGGCCCCTCAGTCTTGCTTTGATGAAAACGGGCCGAGCCAACTGACATTGAAAGCGTCGCTTTAAAAAAACCAGTATTGGGCGATTTTACTGGGGGAAACATGGGGGAAAAACTGGCGTCAGAAATCGAACTGAATTTGTTCCTGACATTTATGTCTTAGTATTAAGTCTATGGTATTATCACTTGCGAGCAATATGTAAGCTCCGCCTCCACGAATCGATGTCAAACACGTGGTAATTTGTGATTTCTATGAAACAAAGCCGCAACTTTACGGATTTCGGAGTTTAAATGCAACTCAACTGACAAGATGGAAGTTTCGTGTGCTTCTAGTGCAACTCATTTAGACCAAAACATAGAAAGCCACAATTTGCATGATGTTGCAGGTGCTGCTTGGGATGGCTCTCGAGAACCATTTTAATTGGGTTAACGTGACCGACCCGCCCACCGTAGCCTTCCGCGGTGTGGACGATTGTTGGTTCTCTGTGGATGCATTCGAATGCATTTTTGTCACAAACTGCAAAAATCTCTACAGATTGAGATAAGGAGGTGTCATTCGCCGCACGATGCTGGAAATCAGTGTATTGAGCTCGATTTACCCCGCTATCTCTCTCACTCCCCTTTTAAAGAAAATCCTCATCGTCCTGGCGTGCAAAATAAATGACTTATTTAACTCATATTTGTGTTCCATAGTATCGGCAATTTGACATAAGATTGGTCCTGCACTTATCGATTGCATTCCACTCTGGGCGGAAATGCATCTGGAAGTTGTATGAAATAGGGGATATCGGGGTTAGTTGAAGATATTTCAAGTTTTAAGGCAGTGCGATGAGCCAAACCAGATCCATTCGATACTACGGAAGTTTTCACACAAACACGAATTAAAAAAAATCACTTATTTTGCAACTTCAGAATTTTTCCAAAAAAATGAAAATGAGAGAGAGTGGGGTTAAACGGGCCCAATACACTGATTTCCAACATCTTGTGACGAATGATACCCTTCTTATCTGAAACTGTAGGGATTTTCGCAGTGTGTGTCAAAAATTCATTCGAATTCATCCACTCTGAGCAGATATTGAATTTATTCGCGATTTATATCAGGTATCAGGTATCAGAAGGCCGGCTCCAGAGGCACGTCATAATCCATTTGGGACATTTGTGCCATCGCTAAAATAAGAGCCTATTTCATCATCTACCTGAGGGAAAGGGAAGGAAATAAGGATGGGAATAAGGACAGGTAGGGAAATAGGAAAAGTACCCTGGAAGAGGATACTAACGCATAAGCGTACCACAATGGGTTCAAACAGCGCCCTGAAAAGAGCACTGTACTAACGCATAAAGCGAAAGAGAGCCTATAGCTCTTTACCACAGCGGGTTAAGAACAACAGAATATCCTGAATCTTCAGGTCTCTGAAGTCAGTTTCACTTAATAAGTGTTTACCGAATACTCGGAAACGCAGTTGCGCAAAAACTGGACAGTTACATATCAGATGATACGAAGTTCCATAATCGGATTCACAGCTATCACATGCAAATGAAGCTGCTTGCTGAATATTCGCCGTGTGATAGCTGAGTCGGCAGCGACCAGTCAATGCTTTGACCAGAATGCTGCAATTCCGCTTTGACAGATTTGTAAGATACTTCGTCACCCTTGGAGATGGCTCAGTACAATACAATTTGCTTTGACGACATGACTCCAAACCAGGGCCGGATCTAAGGGGAGCCGGGGGGGCCGGGCCCCGGGCCCCCACATTTCAGGGGCCCCCACATAAACCATTTTTGGTTGCTAACATTAGCTTTATTTTTCGTATTGCTCAAGTACTGTTCGAAACTAAGGAAAAATATTTTTGGTCATCTCTCCGAGGGGCCTCCACATCCGCTCGGGCCCCGGGCCCCCACAATCCTTAATCCGGGCCTGCTCCAAACTATTCCAGTATTGTTTGTGCTGAGTGGCAGCCCAGGTGTCAATCTGAAGCTTTACCCAAAACTTGGATACCGGAATAGCTGGCTCAGGGCCAATGAAGTCATGTGATGCTCCAGTGCGAGCTAATTCATCAGCCAATTCATTTCCAGCGATAGAAGAATGGCCAGGTACCCATACTAGGTGAACAGCGTTTGCTGAATTTAGCTCCTCGATTTGAGTTCGACAAGCGATAACTATCTTCGACCTGGAGCCGGCCGAAGCAAGTGCTTTAATAGCAGCCTGGCTATCTGAACAGAACAGAAGTATATTACTTTGCCTATTACGTGCTGCTGAAGTGCTGATTGCACTCCGCACATACACTGAACGACGGGTTGCGGTAATGATAAGCATAAAAATGTTTTCAAATTCACCATGGCAAAACATGATCATCGACCAACAAACGCTTCTTGTATGCGTTTTGTTTTCTTCCATATCAACCGGTTCGATAGCCGAGTGGTAGCGTGCGAGCCTGGTGATTTCAAGGTTCTTGGTTCGAATCCGGTTGCCAACAGAAACTTTTTTTAATTGTAAATCGGGTCCATGGTAAAATTGAAAACATTAATCTGTTGAAATTAAACGAAAATCAGTCTGCACAAATTTAGTGGCGTTCTATATTTAAATTGACCCTCAAAATAGTAATTTCAACCGCCAGCCGTATTTCAGTGTAAGAGCAAAGATTTCGGCCTGAAAAACGGTGCAGTGTCTACCAAGTGAATAAGACTGATATAGCCTTAACTCAAGAGAATAAACTCCAGCACCTGCTCGACCTTCGAGAAGGGAGCCATCAGTGTAACATACGATGCCGTCTGAAATACTTCTCTCCAGATAACCAGATGTCCACTCTTCCCGGGAAGGGAATTTCATGGAAAATGTCCTATATGGAAAATTACAAGCACCAAAAAATTAAAATTCATCAAAAGTGGAAACAACAAGGTGTGTGTTGAACTGTGGTTCACAGGAGTTTCCTCTAGTAAACCAAGTACCCATAGACGGTAAGTGCAAGAAAGTGCTTCTTGTTTGAGATGAATGTGTAGTGGGGCAACGTCAAAGAGCACTTCGAGCGCTGCCGTAGGAGTTGAAGAGAATGCTCCAGACATCGCCATTAAGCACATCCTTTACAGATGACCTAATTTTGATTGGACCGTTCTCATTTTGCCCTTTTGCCACCACACAAGACATCCATAGGCCAATATTGGCCGAACAACAGTTGTGTAGATCCATTTGATATACTTGGGTTTTAGACCCCAAGTGGTACCAAAGGTTCGCCGGCATTGCCCGAAGGCCATACAAGCTTTCTTAATTCTGAACTCAATGTGAGGTGTCCAGGAAAGCTTGGAATCAAGAATGACTCCAACGTACTTTACCTGTTCAGTCACATCAATTTCAGAATCAAAGAAACGCAAAGGTCGAACATCATCACGGTTTCGCCTTTCCGTAAAAAGAACAATAGATGTTTTACTCAGGTTAACCGAAAGGCCATATTGGCGACACCAACCCACAACTAACTGAAGGGCACTTTGCATCAGGTCCAAAAGGGTGCTGATGCACATACCGACTAACAATGTTAGATAGTCGTCGGAAAAACCATAAGAAGTAGGAAAACCGCTATTATTGAGTTGCCTCAATAGCGTATCTGCTATGAGATTCCACAAAAGTGGTGATAAGACTCCCCCTTGAGGGCATCCACAAACACTCACTTTATTAATCGCCGCTTGACGCAATGTCGAGAAGAGATGTCGGTTTTTGAGCATTTGGTGAATCCAATTGGAAGTCATTGGAGATATACAATGATGACCCCGTGCGGCTTCCAATGTGGCATCGAAAGGCATATTATCAAAGGCACCATCGATATCTAAGAAAACACCCAAACAAGATTGCTTTTGAGCGAATTCTTTCTCGATATCGTAAACAACCTTGTGTAAAAGAATCACAGTGGACTTACCAGATTGGTAGGCATGTTGGTTCACATGAAGAGGCACGTTGGCCAGATGAACATCACGGACAGCATTTCAGAAAAAAAGAGGTCAAACTGATAGGTCTGAAACTCTTTGCTTCTTCATACGACGCACGACCCACTTTCGGAATAAACTTGACAGTAATATCCCGCCAGGATTTGGGAATATTCCCTGTAGCAAAATTGCAAACAAGTATTAAGTAGTGATCCCTTCTGAAGCAAAATAGGATAAATCCCATCTGCCCCAGGAGATTTGAAAGGAGCAAAGCTATTAAGTACCCACTCAATCGATTCTATAGTTATAATACTCCAAGCCGTAGCCAGGCAATCGTAACTACAAGAAAAGACATCAGGTTCATCCGAAGATGTAATATCCACACATCCAGGGAAGTGTGTGCTGAATAAGCATTCCAGAACTTCCTCATCCTCGCTTCGCCAGATCAGAGTTCCACCAAGGGGTTCCTCTTGTGGTCTTCACAGACCGTAGAGGACATGCTTCTTCAAAAGCTTCCATGATGAAGGCCGTGGTAGTATCAACGGCATCATCTAAATCACTTGGAGTGTCAATTGATGGTGAGTATCCATGAAATTTGGCTGCAACCAAATCGGTAAAGAGATCCCAGTTGGTTGACCGGGGGTTCCTGCGAAGTAACATTCACATGTTCAAATAAGATGTAGCAATGGTCAGATAAAGATTCTTCATCTGACACATGTCAATTGATCAGCTCGTGACTAATTCTGCTAGAGCAAAGCGTTATGTCTAACACTTCCTCTCTAGCAGATACCATGTAGGTTGGGCGGTTGCCTATGTTAAGTAATCCAAGATCTGTACTACTTAAGTATTCCATCAAACTGGAGCCTCTCAAATTGATGTCTGAGCTGCCCCAGATTATATGGTGAGCGTTAGCATCACTTCAAACAATTAGCGGAAGGGCTTTTGAAGTGCAGTATGCAATGACTTGCTTGAAAGCATCCGTAGGGGATGGTTCATAATGCGGTAAATAAACCGAACAATAAACGTATTTCTTGTTGAGGTTTCCAACAGATACATCGATTGTGATAGAAAATACATCTCTGATAGTTAGTTCAGAGATGAGTGTAGCAACGATTGCGTTGTTGACAAGCACACATGCTCGAGGCATGACACGTGAGTTTGCCATTTCATTTTTACTGAAACTAGCAAACACCGGATTCACAAGGTTTCCAAGATAGAAATTCCCCTTACGAAAGTAAGGTTCTTGGACTAACGCCACTTGGGCTGTACCATTTTGCATAAGTCTACAAAGATTGATCCTTTCGTTCATCAAGTACCTACCCCAAGAGATCTAAAATTCTAAAATGATACATAAATAACTGTGCAGTTGAATCATCATCATTGACATCATGTTTCGAGTTCAGTTCACAGATGGCGAAGCCGTAGAATTTTACTTTGCAATGTTTCAAGCCAAGTTTCAAGCTAGCGTATAATTGCGTACACACGTACACATCGATGTACAAGCAGTGCAAATAAGACACATACAGCACGACCGCTATCACAAACATTCTTCTGGGCGATGTAAGATAAGAAATGTAATAAACCAAAACAAGAATGGATTCTTCAGATTCTCACATTTAACCGAATTTCTACTCGAAATACTGACACCAGAAGATTAAGCGATATGCAATAAGAAATTATATCGTGAACTTTCTGACAAATGTAGACAGAACCTACACAAAAAATGATCTAAGACTCTGAGTCTGATTTGGAAGATTTTACATACGGGCCAAAAGAGCTTAAAACTGTGTTAGATATTTGAATACTGGGCAATAAGCTAACGTATCTAAGATCTATATATCAAAAATTACTAATAACAAGTCCTTGGAGGCGAAAACTACCAAGCTGCTTCACCGCGATTACAAAGTGCCCATACTCACGTGTTCTCAACCGGCTTCACACAATAACAGAAAAGCGCGCCCCCAATCGTAAAGCATAAATACATGGACACAGCAGCTAGCATAACGATCGAAGCATAGAAGCAGCCCACAAAACAAAATTCAACCCGCGCCCGAAATCATCCGATGTATGAGGCGATGTTGGCGATGACGTCACCTCTCTCATCGTATCGGCTTATTCCTTCTCCAATATAGTTAGAAATTGGGGAGAGTTTTTTAGCCCACGCAGACCGGACTGACTGAGTCTTCTGCTTGTTGTAGCCGGACATTCGCACAACGGCGACGTCGTCTCCATCGCGGACGCACAGACAGCAGCAGCAGCAAAGGGTGCTGTTTTTGGGGACGATTTTGTACGGCTTTTGAGCATAGACGAGATACACCGGAGTTTTTGTTTGGTGGTGCAATACGTGCGTAGTAGACGGGCGTGCGTGTGATTTGATACTATACCTTCCTACTATCAAATGCATATCACATCGTAGAAGTTTTAGATTTACCGGAACAGTAGGCGTGCGGTTCCAGTTTGCTGAAGAATATGCCAGTTTTGCACGTCATCTATCGAGATTGGCATACTCGTCAATAGTGAGCAAGTTTTACTTGTTTCAATAGTGTTTTACTTATGGATTGCCAGAGTGCTTTCAAGTGGAGTGCTTTTAAAACGTGAACGACTGTGAAACACACAGGAATAATACATTTTATTGCACAGTGTTTTAATTGTGTGGAATAATAGCAATCGATAATCGAATACAACAACATCGACTCTATTGAAAGGTAAGCCATTTGCAGAAAACACTTTCCTAGCATGTGTTAATCTTTCGAGACGTTTGGAAATCTGAGAAGCCATTCAATAGTTACACGAAAATCGATATTTAGCAACCATAACATTGCATAACGTAAGGACTAAGCCTATGTTGTATGCTGGGCAGAAACAGCATAAACATGGAGCCACGCTGGTGATATGTGCTGGTGTATAGCTCACGTAGCAATGTTTTGATTTGTGGAACCTTACAATGTCTGTTGTCGGGAGATTGCAAATATGGAAGCAGCAAAATATGGTTGCTTACGAATACAGACGAAAATGTATGGAGTGGTTGAATCGGATGTGTTTGCTGCATAGTGGAACTGCAGGGGTCGGCCAAAATGTCTGGGATAAGTAACTTTTTTTAACAAGCTATAACTTATCATAGAATGCATCAAAAATTCTCAAATTTTTGTCAACTTACTATGTGTGCATCATTGGTACAAATTTTTGCTCGATTGGTTAATCTTTCGCGAACTAGAACCGTTTCGTAATACTCCATGGAACCGATTCGAATAAAACTTTCAATTTTCATGACCAATATATTATTGCTTCCAAAGTATTCCAAAGATAGGCACTTTTGAACGTTGCAGAAAGTTATGAAGGATTTATACTTTTTGGATCTTTCTGGAAAAAATGCCATTTTTTCATCAATATCATATCAATATCATATATGGCTGGGGTTCTGATAAACCGAACTAAGCGCCAAAAAGATAATTCCGAGATAATTCAGCTTAAAGTTCAATCACTCACAAATAAACAACAGCGGAGATTATTTGAAACTTTTCCGCACACATGTAACTTCAGAAATGAAAAATACATGTAAATTATGTAAATCACTGATATAATTACATTTTATTTCTTGATACTTTGCACTCAGTTCACTCTGGCTGATCAAAAACATTAGAAAATGGTTTATAGTTCAGTTTGGCTCACGGTGTGTCTGGTAAAACAAAATTATTTAAAAAAAATCGGTATCGCTAAAACACCCACCAAACTAAAGCTGAAGGTCCCCCCTTTCATTTGAGGCTAAAACAAGAAAGTTCTATCGGCGGTCCTAGAACAATTTTTTTTTTTTCACAAATTTATTACTATAAGGACACATTTCACGCGCTTCTACACCGCGGTTTTTGGACTTCATTGAACGATATTTCCGGGCTCCTGCTGTCGATTTTGATTCTTTTTGCACCAAAATAAAGATAATTACCTATATTCTGCTAATATTACCTGAAACTTTGAAAACTGCTTCTAGAAAGTAGCAAATTTCTTGGCGTTCGGTCAAAATTCGTTATTTTTTGCGATGGTGTCCCGTTACGCTGTATTTCTTGTTTTCTTTCGAAGTACAAAGGTTCAATTCCCAATTAGAAAGCATAAACTGAATCTTCTATCCAAATCTGATCGTTTAATATGCTGGTTGGTATGTATATGACAACATATCAATTTTTGGAAGCAAAAGTTTGATTCTCGCACAAAACATAAGACTTTCATTTTTTTCCTGTCAACCTTGAGTGTAACCTAATGGGCTCGTATGAGGTCGCTAATTAGTTACGTATCATATTAATAGAGTAAACGGGTAAAAACATATTCAAAATTTTCCATACAAAATGTTGCCTAGACAAGTGTAAAAAAAATATTTAAGGGAGTTGTAATAGAATTTTACCAATATTTAGGTATATGCGTTAACCATCTTCTCCTTATTGACATGTAAAAGAAGTTATTTCGACTGCCATTCTCCTCGTTTTTATCGCCAGTGCCAAATGTTTGAAAAGTTTTACAGTCGTAGTAAGCCATGACTTGGATGTCAATAAAAATATAACGATCAACAAAGTAGCTCGGATGAAATGACCACGTTCCATTATAGGCCGGTATACGTTCTGGTACTTGTAAAAGCAATTAACATTTTTCGCTAATTTGAAGGATTGTTGTGTGGTATAGCATTAGGTATTGAATCATAAAAAATAAAAGAAATCCAATTTCAACATAGCTTTGCTCCAAACTTTTAGAGAAACAAACATGACATGAAATCATAAAGTCACGATGAAAAGCGTACCAAGGTGTGCGTGCTGTGTACGAAGAAGCTTTTTCTGCAACCATCAATATCATCGAAGGTAGTTGATATTCACAGATTTAGATATTTGTTTTATATGGCTGAGCATACAAATAAAAGACAGAATAAAATATAAAAGTCCCAATTTGTTGTTATTTGTATTTGCAGGTTATTGAGATTATTGATCAACTTTTTCCGAAATATACCAGATATATAAGTTGGTATTATCCCACGATAATATATCGCAATTACTCATTTAAAGTTTATTCGTTCAATGATGAAATCATACCCTTTAGAGTTACTCTCTTTAAGTATAAATATAATTTGAGTCTTCTACGTAGAGTATCAATATTTGCTGTAATTGCGAAATATGTAGTGCTGCAAGAACTACAGTTTCTTCTTAATTTTAGAGCAAAAGGCGGCAGACCTAGCACTACTACCGATGATGCGAAAAGATAGTGCTCGTTGCAGTTCTGCTAAAGATGCAAAAGGGAGATTTCATGTTTGCATTGAAAATGTTATCACGGTACTCCATTCTCCTGCAGCAGTACAGTAAATACAATTTTGAAACGAAAATATTAGTATTGGACAAGAAAACCGCTTTAGATTTTTCAATAATGACGATTATGTTAATGACGGCCTTGAGAACAAAAAATCTCAGATGACAATTAGATATTATGAAAAAGTACTCATTTTACCAAAAAAACTCAAATTTTTATTAAAGTTTTGCTCCATAATTGTAGGACCGCCTTTCTCAAATCATGTGTCGTGACCCACCTGCCCCATTAGAAATACACGCGTTTTAAAGATTTGATTCCAGAAAATATCGAGTTGCGGTCATCTTTGGATTCTGGAAAGTGTATGTCGTCTTGTAATTAATTGTAGTTTTTAGCATCTAACATCGTGGCCTTAAGGATGTTTTTCACTTAAAACAGCTCAGTCAAATAAATTGGCAATGTTTTGTGCCTAGAGATTTGTAGAACTTGTTTATAAAGTAAAAATATCTATAACATGTTCAGTTTGCAGTTTTAGCCAATTCATGGTATTTGGAATACACAGCCATCCCCTTATATCACAGACAAGAAGACGTAACTCTTAGAGAAAATTCATTATTTGTTTTTCTGTCTTTTTCATGAACACGCATCCACCTATTGGTAGAACCGCGCGAGACACTGTCGGCCGTGATGGGATGCGATTTGATGTTTGCCTAACACGCACACTTTTATACATGTCCCCTGTAAGTTTCGTTTGTATCATTCAGCATCGTGTACACTTGCAAACATCAAAGCGATCGAACATTAGCACATCTGGTGAAAGAATCGCGGAAATCAAACGAAATTTGAATTCATCGTTAAATGCATGTGCCAAGCCCTATTGGAGAGTGTTACGTCTGTTTGTCTGTGCTTATATCGTGCAATGCTCAATAGAGAAAATAATAAAATTCTTTAAATAATTGGAAGTTTTGTCAAATGCATTCTATAAGGATGAACACGGTGATTTATTAATAATTACGAGTATTAGAGCATGATGCGGCACACATGTAAATTGAAATTTGAACTCATCATGTCCACCTGCACTACAACTATTACAATTTTTTAAGCATTACTTCCTATAACCACGAAACTGACTACTGTTTACTGGTTTTTTATTAACATGGGACTATTATGCTTTTGTGGGAAGTGTCATTAACATCATTTAAAAAATATTCCGTCGGATAGCCATGTTGGCAATGGACAAACTGTTTTTCGTTATTACTTAGTACTTCGAAAAAATACAAAAAATATCACACTATTTCTAAAAAAAAAATGTTCTAGACCAGCCGATAGAACTTTCTCATTTAGGTCTCAAATGAAAGGTGGGACCCTTAGCTTTCGTTTGGTGTGTATTTTAGCGATACCGATTTTTTTTTTTAAATAATGTTGTGTACCAGACACACCGTGGGCTATATGTGTTTTTTGTTTCAGATAAAACCAGTTGGATAGTCGAAAAAATCTAGATTTTTCATCGTCTATCAAGTTGAAATCGATATCACTCACAATCCTTTACATGAATCAAAGAGGACGCGTATAGTATGGTAGCACGAAGGTCTCAAAATAGTTCGAAATATGAACGGCGAAAGCCCTCCCAGCTCAGCCCTTCTTACCCATACTTTTTCTTCATAAGCGGTGCATGTGGAGGCACAGAGCAAGAGTGATTATGCCAAACGATGTCCTTGCATGCCCTGAGGTCCTGAGATGTGAATGTGGAGCAATTTGTGTACTTAAAATTTATGCTGGTCGAAGAAAACCATGAAAATGTTCTGCCAATATGCACTAAGTATAAAAAAGTTTTCAAAAATATGAAAGAGATTCGAACTTGGATCATCTGAGTGATAACCAAGCGCATTACCTCTAGGTCATATTACCTTGCAGAAAGCTAGTCGTTAAATCTGAATTAACTTCTAAACATTCTTCTCAAGGATGGTTTTCGTGAAAACGCCATTTTTCGATCAACCAAAGCGAACCAAGTGTTTGATTTTTATCAAGCTTTATCATTTTAAGTAGGCTTGTTGCTCAACGACGGCTCCTGTGTTAAATTACCAGTATGAGGTGTATCAACATAACGCTGGTATTAAACACCGGTTGGTTTTTGTATTGTTGAGAATAAATTGATTCTAAAATGCTGTGGACTTGGTTCGGTCTGACTGAATGTGATTTGGAAAAATGGCGAGCAGCGCGATCGAAACATAATTGGTTCCTCCAACACCCATATTTCTAACAAAGTGTTCATTTCTCTCATAGATTGTTTCTATGATGCCGTGAATCGCAAGTCAGTCCCATCTGCATTTCGGGCAAAAATGAGTTAATGACCGTTTTCGAGGTTTCTTCGGATGATCTTTCAGCTGCGTACCAAAAAGTATATAGTTTGTTCAGTAAAATTGAAAAACAACACCAAGTCAGATTGTCCCATAATGAAATGTAATCGCAAGCCAGTCCCATTACGAACTTGTGCGCCCTCCGGTTCAAAACCTAACACTATTTTAGCCAGTTTTATATTTTTCACTGTTACGTATTCACGTTTGAAACAATATGTGAAAGTTTCATAATAATCGCAAAAGTTTTCAATTTATGGCGATTTTTTAGAGTTTCGCATAGAAATCGAACTTGAAAACTTCAGAGGGCATTTTCTCAATGCCTATTTTTTACATATGGGACTGACTTGCGATTCACGGCAGTATGGGTCTGTGAGAAGTTAGAAATCTGACGGCGATGAGGAGAACTTGAAATGTTCATCACCTGGACCAAAACTAAAATATATCGCTGTATCTATCGAATGGTTTACAGTTCACTCTGGTTGGATGCAAAATAATGTTCTGCCAAACAGAAATTTTGAATTTAATCCACGAAGAGCTGTCAGAATTACTGGATTTTTACATGGAAGGAAGATCATCATTTTCTTCACCCAATGATTAAGAAAACTCAATTTTTCAAAAAATGGTCTTTGGTTCGGTTTAGCAGAACCCCGACCATATCATTTTAGTTTTGATATCTAAAGATATTCTATTTCTGTTTTCAATATCTCTTCAATGAGATATATAGGGGTTCTTCATAAACCACGTAGACCAAATTTTGGCCATCTCAGACCCCCCCTCACCCTCGTAGACTTTTTTTGCATATGTACAAAATTTTGAATATTTGTATGGAGCGTAGACTTTGGCCAGAAAACCCCCACCCCCTCCCCCCAAAAAGTGTACGTGATTCATTAATGGCCTCATAAGAGCCTATTTGGATTAAAGGAAAAGTATTTTTTGTGTTGTAAATTTGACTAATTTTCCTGTATAAGGCATTGTCCGTTTAGAATCCGGAGGGACAAAATCACGCATATCTCAGGGATGGAATAACAAACATAAAAGGTGAAGCCCTCAAAACAAAGATTTTGTATTGTAGTTTCATGGAAGAATATTATTGAAATTATTAATTTTTATTTTTCATACATTTTCTAACTTTTTCTGTGTTAAGTTCCTTAAAAATCTGCACAACGGTGGTAAATTTTAGCATCAACCCCTTCGGCATGTCAATCGAACAATCAGTTCATCTATGCAATTTCCGGAGTGCCTTGACCTTAATATTCTGAAGAAAAAATTCCTAACATTTTTCTAATTGCGAAATGAGGGACAATTTAGTGAATCGAGGAAACGCGAAATTTGAGTGATTTTTCGTTGATAAATACTACCCATCTGTGAAGATACCACTGAACGGCTCCGGCTGCCGTGATAGATCATCAAATAAAAAAAAATAAATAAAACATCTCTAGATCCCTTGTGTGCGTTTTTGAAAAGCAGCACGCGGTTCTTGAGGCCGTCATCATTGCATAAATTGGTTCACATCATCTTGTTTTTTTTTTTTTAAACGATGCCAAGAGTTCGAACTTCTTGCCAAATCTTCGAATTTCAAGCAGACTAATCAATGAACCCAAGCTTAAAACTTTTTGGGACATTTCATGATCAACAACATCTGTGCACAAAACACATGATGGGTTTGGAGATATTAACCAAAAAAAAATATTGTCTCAATTGGCTAAGAATAACACTACGGACCGCCTGTTCCGGTGTTAAGAGTCCACCAACAGGTGACCCCTAATTCATGGTGTGATGCGGCTTCATGCTTATGTTGTAGTGAAGAGTTTAATCTTACCTAGTTTGGGTAGTAGCTACGGTTAGGATAGCTCAGATCAATCTTCAGCACAACAGAACAGCAACAATCAATCTTTGCAGACTACTACTAAGGGGGAGCCACAATGCTGCGTCGACTTCGACTTCGACTTCAGCGTTAACGGATCCGTCAATGTACTAAAAACGCAGACAGACGCGTTGACGCAAACACTGCCCACAATGCTGCGTTGCGTTGTGCGTTTGTTTACATTGGTGAATTGGTGATGGAATTTAATCGCGCATAAGGAATCTCAACGAAATGAATATTGGAATCAGATTTCTGCAGCCGGACTGCATAAATCATTGCAGGAATTTGGAATTTAATGTTGGAATTCGCAGCGGCTGCTGGACACTGGTGTGCTTAATAAAAACATGGATTATTTGCGGAAACAGTGAAATTTCATCCGGAAACCGATCACCATTTGTGTGGTTATTCGTGAACTTTTCTGTGGCAAGTGGCAGTGATTGTAGGAAGCAACTCGTTCTGGAATTCTTCCGCCAGAAATATTTCATGGGCTTTTCATAACGGGAAACCCTTCTGAGATTCCTTTAGTAGGAATTCCCTGTTTTGGATTTCATGATTTCTCCAGAAATTACATTCCTACGGAAGACGCTTCGCAAAACAAGAGTTTGGAGAACCGTGATCAATTAGGTGCATTTAGAATTCTTAGTTTTTTGCAGACATTCCAGGAATTCAAGGAGATCCTCCTGGTTTCAGGATCAGAAGTTTTTTTTGAGAATTTTTCCAATACTTCTTAGGGAAATTTTATTATAGGTTGCATCAAAAGTTTTTTTTGAGATCTTTCAGGATTTTTTCAAAGGTTTCCGGGAATGTATTCCGTAGTTCCTTCAACAATGATTGTTAATTAATTCTTTAATTATTTATTATGAATTCAGAGGGTTCTTATTAATTCCCTCATGATTTTCATCGTTAAACTCTCCAGAAGTTTAATAGAGAATCACACTAGGAAATCCTATAGAAATTCTTGCAAAATATTCATCGCGATTTTTTCAGATTTTCATAATGAATTCCTCCAGAAGTTTCATCGATAATTCCTTCAGGGATTCCATTGGAAATTACTCCAGGAGTACTGCCGCCACTTGCATAATAGTCCCATCTTTGCTGGGTTTCCTATT
This sequence comes from Aedes albopictus, assembly GCF_035046485.1. NCBI lineage: Eukaryota > Metazoa > Arthropoda > Insecta > Diptera > Culicidae > Aedes > Aedes albopictus. Next base: position 167,493,908 of record NC_085138.1, read on the forward strand.
CATATGGGACTGTTTTGCGAGTGGGGGCAAAGTATTGGTAGTTCTATTCGGGATTCCTCCATTAATTCCTTCAGGAATTCTTCAAGGAGTTTGATCATGAATTTCTCCAACAGTTCCTACGAAGTTTCTTGAAGTGTTTCAGAGTTTTCTTTTTCAAATGTTTCTTCGGGAGTTTCTCCAGTACATAGTAGCTTTAACAATTTTCCAGAGTTTGCTTTTAATTCCCCCAGGAGTTTCTTCGGGAATTCTTTCAAGTGTTCTATCGGAGATTTCTCCAAGAAATACGCTGCAATAGTTCCATTAGGATTTTTTCCTGGAATTTCATAGGGAATCCTGCAAGTGTTCCACCGGCAATTCCTCCAGGAATTCTAACGGTAATTCCTGCCGGAGATTTTTCGGGGACCCGCCTAGCAATTCCTAGGAAATATGTTAGGAGGTCCACTAGTAGTTCCTCCTGGATATCCCGAATAGCATTCGGGATTACTACAGAAAGATCCATCGGGAGTTTCTTTAGAAGTCCTTACAGAAGATCCAACATGTCTTTAGGATAGTTCTTTGGTGTTTCCTTCAAAATATTTTGAAAGAGCTCTTATAGATTTTTTTGAATTTTTTCGGGAATTTATTTAGTAGCTCCTTCAGAAGTTTATTTGACGTAGAAGCTGAAATGATCATTACTCCGTCAGTTTTCAAAATTTTTGGTTCATTCAACTCACAAACTCATTATATATTGAGATAATAATTGGACCGGTCCGATCACCGTGGGTGCTGGAAAATCCGAATTTCCGGGCCCATGTTTTTATACAAAACAATGTTCGGGATTTAAGGTAGTATCTAGTATCTTACTAGCCTGGGATCATACAACGTGTTGACTGTGAAGCTGCGATTTCGGATCAGGCTTCCCGTGGGGCCATAGTAAATTGACTGCATCCTAGACTCAACAATGTGGGTTTCAATATGGTATGGTATATAAGGACATGCTCCTGAGAATCCGGATTTTTTTTTTCAGGAGTACTTTTGGGAACAATTTCAGAAGTGCATGAGTTCTTTGGGAAATTTCTTTAGGAGTTTGCTTAAGAATTTCTTGAGTAGTTTCTTCAACAATTACTCTAAAAGTTTCTTAAAAAACCCCTTGATGTTCGTCCAGGAATTCTAGCAGAGATTCCTCCAGAAATTCTTTTAGAGATTCCTCTAGGAATTTCTCCAGGGATTCTTCCAGGAGATCTTCCAGGAATTCTTCCAGAAATTCTTTCAGGGATCCTTCCAGGAATTCCTCCAGGGATTCTTCAAGGAATTCCTCAACGGATTCTTCCAGGAATTCCTCAACGGATTCTTCCAGGAATTCCACTAGGGATTCTTCCACGAATTCCTCCAGGGATTCTTCCAGGAATAGGAATTCCTCCAGGAATTTTTCCAGGAGTTCTTCCAGGATTTCCTCCAGGAATTTCTCTAGGGATTCCACCAGGATTTTTCCAGGGATTCTTCCAGGAATTCCTCCAGGGTTTCTTCAAGGAATTCCTCAAAGCATTCTTCCCGGAATATATCCAGGGATTCTTCCAGAAATTCCTTCAAGGATACTTCAAGGAATTCCTTCAGGGATTGTTCCAGGAATTTCTCCAGGGATTCTTCCAGAGATTCCTCCAGGAATACTTTTAGAGAATCTTCCAGGAATTCTTCCAGAGATTCCTCCAGGAATATCTCCAGGAATTCCACCAGGAATTCCTCCAGGGATTGTTCCGGGAATTCTTCCAGGGATACTTCCTGGAATTCCTCCAGAGATTCTTCCAGAAATTCTTTCAGGGATTCTTCCAGGAATTTCTCAAGGGATTCTTCCAGGAATTCCTCCAGAAATTCTTTTAGAGATGCTTCCAGGAATTCCTCCAGAGATTCCTCTAGGAATATTTCCAGGAATTCCTCCAGGATTTCCTTCCGGGAATTCTTCCAGGGATTCTGCCAGCAACTCCTCCAGGGATTTTTCAAGGAATTTCTCCAGGGATTCTTCCACGAATTCCTCCAGGGATTCTTCCAGAAATTCTTTCAGATATTCTTCAGGAATTTTATTAATGATTTCTCTAGGAGCTCCCTCGATAATTTGTTCAAGAGTTTTATCGAAAATTTCTCAAGGACTTCCTTACTTAAATCTTCCAGTAATCTCTTTGGAATAAATCCATAAAAAAAATACTTGAGACACGGGGTATTCCCCTGCGGATTCCTCCGGGAGTTTCTCCAAGGATTCCTCCAGGAATTCTTCCAAGGATTCCTCCAATAATTTCTCCAGGATTTCATCCAGGAGTTCCTCAAGGACTTTGTCCATGAATTCCTTCAAGGATTTTTCCAGGAATTCCTCCAGGGATTCTTCCAGGAATTCTTCTAGAGAATCTTATATGAATTTTTCTAGAGATTCCCCCAGAAATTCTTTTAGGGATTCCTCCAGGAATTCATGCAGGAATTTTTCCACAGATTCTTCCAGGAATTCCTCCAAGGATTCTTACCGAAATTCTTTCAGGGATTCTTCCAGGAGTTCCTCCAGGAATTCTTCTAAGAACTCCTTCAGGGATTGTTCCGGGAATTCTTCCATTGATACTTCCTGGAATTCCTCCTGGGATTCTCCCAGGAATTCTTCCAGGAATTTCCCCAGGGATTCTTCCAGGAATTACTCAAGGGATTCTTCCATGAATTCCTCCAGGAATTCTTCCCGGAATTTCTCCAGGGATTCTCCAAGGAATTCCTCAAGGAATTCTTCAAGAAATTCCTCCAGGGATTCTTCCAGGAATTCCAAAAGGGATTCTTCAAGGAATTCCTCCAGGGACTGTTCCAGGAATTCTACCAGGGATACTTCGATGAATTCCTATAGGGATTCTTCCAGGAATTTCTTTTGGGATTCTTCCAGGAAATCCTCCAGGGATTCTTCCAGGGGTGTTTCCCGGAATTTCTCCAGGGATTCTTCCCGGAATTTCCCCAGGTATTCTTCAAGGAATTCCTCCAAGGATTCTCCAAGGAATTCCTCCAGGGACTCTTCCAGGAATTCTTCTAGAGATTTGTCTAGGAGTTTTTCTAGAGATTCCTCCAGGGATTCATGATGGAATTTTTCCATGGATTCTCCTAGGAATTTCTCCAGGGATTCTTCCAGGAATTCCTGCAGGGTTTCTTCAAGGAATTTCTCCTGGGATTCTTCCAGGAAATCCTCCAGGGATTCTTACAGAAATTCTTTCAGGCATTCTTCCAGGAGTTCCTCCAGGAATCCTTCTAAGAATTCTTTCAGGGATTGTTCCGGGAATTCCTCCAGGGATTCTTCCAGGGATTCTTCTAGTGATTCTTCTAGGAATTTTTCTAGAGATTCCTCCGGGATTTTTTTTTGGGATTCCTCCAGGAACTCATGCAGGAATTTTTCCACGGATTCTTCTAGGAATTTCTCCAGGGATTCTTCAAGGAATTCCTGCAGGGATTACTCAAGGAATTGCTAAAGGGATTCTTCAAGGAATTCCTCCAGGGACTGTTCCAGAAATTCTACCAGGGATACTTCGTCGAATACCTATAGGGATTCTTCCAGGAATTCCCCCTGGGATTCTTCCAGGAATTCTTCCAAGAATTCTTCCAGGAATTCATCAAGGGACTCTTCCAGGAATTCCTCCAGGGATTCATCCATGAATTCCTCCAAGGAGTCTTCCCGGAATTTCTCCAGGGATTCTTCAAGGAATTCCTCCAGGGGGTATTCAAGGAATTCCTCCAAGGATTCTTCCCGGAATTTCCCCTGGGATTCTTCAAGGAATTCCTCCAAAGATTCTTCAAGGAATTTCTCCAGGGATTCTTCTAGGAATTCTTCTATTCATCCAGGATTTTTTCTAGAGATTCCTCCAGGAATTCATGCAGGAATTTTTCCACGAATGAATTCCTCCAGGGAGTCTTCCCGGAATTTCTCCAGGGATTCTTAAAAGAATTCCTCCAGGGATTCTTCAAGGAATTTCTCCTGGGACTCTTCCAGGAAATACTCCAGGGATTCTTACAGAAATTCTTTCAGGGATTCTTCCAGGAGTTCCTCCAGGAATTCTTCTAAGAATTCCTTTGGGGATTGTTCCGGGAATTCTTCCAGTAATACTTCCTGGAATTCCTCCAGGGATTTTTCCAGGAATTCCTCCAGGAATTCTTCCAGGAATTCCTCTAGGAATTCTTCCAGGAATTCCTCTAGGAATTCTTCCAGGAATTCCTCTAGGAATTCTTCCAGGAATTCCTCTAGGAATTCTTCCAGGAATTCCTCTAGGAATTCTTCCAGGAATTCCTCTAGGAATTCTTCCAGGAATTCCTCTAGGAATTCTTCCAGGAATTCCTCTAGGAATTCTTCCAGGAATTCCTCTAGGAATTCTTCCAGGAATTCCTCTAGGAATTCTTCCAGGAATTCCTCAAGGGATTCTTCCAGGAATTCCTCAAGGGATTCTTCCAGGAATTTTTCCAGGGATTCTTCCTGGAATTCCTTAAGGGATTTTTCAAGGAATTCCTCCAGGGATTATTCCCGGAATTTCTCTAGGGATTCTTCAAAAAATTCCTCCAGGGATTGCTCCGGGAATTCATTCAGGGAAACTTCCTGGAATTCCTCCAGAGATTCTTCCAGGAATTCCTCCAGGGATTCTTCCAGGAATTCCTCCAGGGATTTTCCAAGAAATTGCTCCAGGGGTGTTTCCCGGAATTTCTCCAGGGATTCTTCAAGGAATTTCTCCAGGGGATATTCAAGGAATTCCTCCAAGGATTCATCCCGGAATTTTCCAGGGATTCTTCAAGGATTTCCTCCAGGGATTCTTCCAGGAATTCCTGAAGGGATTCTTCAAGGAATTCCTCCAGGGATTCTTCAAGGAATTCCTCTAGGAATTCTTCAAGGAATTTTTCCAGAGACTGTTCCAGGAATTCTACCAGGGATACTTTGGTGAATTCCTATTGGAATTCTTCCAAAAATTCCTCCAGAGATTCTTCCAGGAATTTCTCCTGGGATTTTTCAAGGAATTCCTCCAGGGGATCTTAAAAAAAATCCTCCAGGGATTGTTCCGGGAATTCTTCCAGGGAAACTTCCTGGAACTCCTACAGAGATTCTTCCAGGAATTCCTCCAGGGATTTTTCAACGAATTCCTCCAGGGATGTTTCCCGGAATTTCTCCAGGGATTCCTCAAGGAATTCATCCAGGGGATCTTCAAGAAATTCCTCCAAGAATCCTTCCTGGAATTTCTCCAGGGATTCTTCAAGGAATTCCTTCAGGGATTCTTCAAGGAATTCCTCCAGGGATTTTTCCAGGAATTCCTAAAGCGATTCTTCAAGAAATTCCTCCAGGGATTGTTACAGGAATTCTTCCAGAGATACTTCCATGAATTCCTGTAGGGATTCTTCCAGAAATTCCTCCAGGGATTTTTGAAGAATCCCTGGAGGAATCCATTGAGGAATCCCTGAAAAAAAAAAACCAGGAGAAATCCCTTCAGCAATCCCTGGAGTAGTCTCTGAAGGAATCCTTGGAAGATTCTCTGTAATCCCAGGACGAATCTCTGGAATCCCAGGAATCAAGAATTCCTGGAGGAATTACTTGAAGAATCCCTGGAGAAATTCCTGGAAGAATCCCTGGAGGAATTCATAGAAGAATCCTTGGAAGAATTCCTGGAAGAATTCCTGGAGATATTCCTAGAGGAATCCTTGGAGGAATCTCAGGGGGAATTTCTGGAAGAATCTCAGGAGGAATTCATGGAAGAATCCCTGGCGGAATTCCTGGAAGAATCCCTGGAGGAATTCCTGGAGGAATCTCTAGAAGAACTTATTGAAGAATTCTTGGAGGAATCCCGGGAAGAGTTCCTGGAGGAATCTCTGGAAGAATTTTTGGAGGAATCTCTGGAAGAATTCCTGGACGAATCTATTGAAGTATTCTTGGAGGAATCTCTGGAAGAATTCCTGGAAGAATCTCTGGAAAAGTTCTTGGAAGAATCTCTGGAAGAATTCCTGGATGAACCTCTGGAAGAATTCTTGGAGGAATCTCTGGAAGAACTAATGGAAGAATTCTTGGAAGAATCTCTGGAAGAATTCCTGGAGGAATCTCTGGCACAATTCTTGGAAGAACCTCTGGAAGAATTCTTGGAGGAATCCCTGGAAGAATTCCAATAGGAAACAATGAAAGAATTCTTGGAGGAATCTTTGGAAGAATTCCTGGAAAATTCTCTGGAAGAATTCTTGGAGGAATCTCTGGAAGAATTCCTAGACGAATCTATTGAAGCATTCTTGGAGGAATCTCTGGAAGAATTCCTGGAAGAATCTCTGGAAAAATTCTTGGAAGAATCTCTGGAAGAATTCCTGGAGGAACCTCTGGAAGAATTCTTGGAGGAATCTCTGGAAGAACTAATGGAAGAATTCTTGGAAAAATTTCTGGAAGAATTCCTGGAGGAATCTCTGGAAGAATTCATGGAAGAACCTCTGGAAGAATTCTTAGAAGAATCACTGGAAGAATTCCAAGAGGAAACAATGAAAGAATTCTTGGAGGAATCTTTGGAAGAATTCCTGGAAGAATTCTTGGAGGAACCTCTGGAAGAATTTCTGGAGGAATCTCTGGAAGAACTTATGGAAGTATTCTTGGAGGAATCTCTGGAAGAATTCTGGGGAGAATCTCTGGAAGCATTTTTGGAGGAATCCCTGGAAGAATTCCTGGAGGAATTAACTAAGAATTCTCTGAGGAATCTCTGGAAGAATTCCTGGAGCAATCTCTGGAAGAATTCTTGGAAGAATCCCAGAAAGAATTCCTTCAACAATCCCTGGAGGAAATTCTGGAAAAAAATTGCTTGAAGGAATTCATAGAAAAATCCCTGGAAGAATCCCTAGAGGAATTGCTGAAAGAATCCCTGTTGAAATTCCTGAAGGAATCTCCGGAAAAATTCTTGGATTATTCTCTGGAAGAAATCTTGGAGGAATCCCTGGAAGAATTCCTAGAGAAATCTCTGAAAGAATCCCTGGAGGATTCCTTCAACAATCCCTGGAGAAAATCCTATAAAAATGCTTGAAGGTATGCATGAAAAAATCCCTGGAGGAATTCCTGGAAGAATCCTTGGAGGAATTTCTTGAAGAATCCCTGTTGGAATTCCTGGAAGGATCTCCGGGGGAATCCCTGGGGGAATTCCCAGAGGAATCCCTGGAGTAGTCTGTGGAGGAATACCTGGAAGAATCCCTGGAGGAATCTCTGGTATAATTCCTGGAGGAATCTCCAGAAGAAATCCAGGACGAATCACCAGAAGAATTCCTGGAGGAATTCCTTGAAGAATCCGTGGAGAAAATCCTGGAAGAATCCCTGGAGGAATTCATGGAAGAATCCTTGGGAGATTCCTGGAGGAATTCCTGGAAGAATTCCAAGAGATATTCCTAGAGAAATCCCTGAAGGATTTTCTGGAGGAATTCCTGGAAGAATAACTAAAAGAATTCCTGTATGAATTCCTGGAAGATTCCTTGGATGAATTCCTGGAAGAATCTCTGGAGGAATCCTTGGGGTAGTCTCTGGAGGAATCCCTGGAAGAATCCCTGGAGGAATCTCAGGAATAATTCCTGGAGGAGTCCTTAGAAGAATTTCTGGAAGAATCTTTAGACGAATTCCTGGACAAATCTGTAGAAGAATTCCGGCAGAAATTCCTGGAGAAATTCCTGGAAGAATCCCTGGAAAAAATTCCTGGAAGAATCCCTGGAAAAAATCAGGAAGAATCCTTGAAGGAATTCGTGGAAGAATCACTGAATGAATTCTTGGAAGAATCCTTGGAGAAATTCCTTGAAAAATCCCTGAAGGAATCGCTGAAAGAATTCCCAGAAGGAAATTCTGGAAGAATTACTGGACTTATTCCTAGAGGAATATGTGGAGGAATTCCTGGAAGAATCCCTGAAGGAATTCCAGGAAGTATCTCTGGAGGAATTCCCGGAACAATCCCTGGGGGATATCCAGGTGGAATCTTTGATGAAACTCCTGGAGGAATTCCTGGAGACATTCCTAGAGGAATCTTTGGAGGAATTCCTGGAAGAACCCCTTAAAGAATTCCTGAGGGAATCTCTGGAAGAATCCCTAGAGAAATTCCTGGAACAATCCTTGGAGGAATTCCTTGAAATATCCTTGGAGAAATTCCTGGAGGAAATCCTTGAAAAAATTCCTGGAAGAATTCCTTGAGATATTCCTAGACGAACCCCTGGAAGAATCCCTGGAGAAATTCATGGAGGAATTCCTGGAAGAATTCCTTGAGGAATTCCTGGAAAAATCCCTGAAGGAATTCCAGAAAGTAGCACTGGAAGAATTCCCGGAACAATCCGTCGAGGAATTCTTTGAAGAATCCCTGGAGAAATTCCGTGAAGAATCCCTGTAGGAATTCCTGGAAGAGTCCCTGGAGAATTTCCTAGAAAAATTCCTGGAGGAAATTCTAAAAGAATTTCTGGAGGAATCTCTGCAAGAACTACTGGACGAATCTCTAGAAGAATTCCTGGATGAATCCTTGGAGAAATTCGTTGAAGCATCCTTGGAGGAAATCCTGGAAAATCCCTGAAGGAATTCATGGACAAATCCCTGGAGGAATTTCTGGAAGAATTCCTGGAAAAAAATCTGGAAGAATCCTTGAAGGAATTCGTGGAAGAATCCCTAATGAAATTCATGGAAGAATCATTGAAGTAATTCATGGAAGAATCCCTGGAGGAATTCCTGGAAGAATCCCTGGAGAAATTCCTTGAAAAATCCCTGAAAGTATTGCTGGAAGATTTCCCGGATGGAAATTCTGGAGGAATTCCTGGAGATATTCCTCGAGGAATCTCTGGAAGATTCCTGGAATAATCTCCAAAAGAATTTCTGGAGGAATCTCTGGAAGAATCCGTGGAGAAATTCCTGGAAAAATCTATGGAGGAATTCCTGAAAGAATCTCTGGAGGAATTCCAGGAAGTATCCCTGGAAGAATTTCCGGAACAATCCCTGGAGGAATTCCTGGTGGAATCCCTGATGAAATTACTGGAGGAAATCCTGGAGGAATTCCTGGAGATATTCCTATAGGAATCTTTGGAGGAATTCCTGGAAGAATCCCTTAAAGAATTCCTGGGGGAATCTCTGGAAGAATTCCTGGAGAAATTCCTGGAACAATCCTTTTAGGAATTCTTTAAGTATCCTTGGAGAAATTCCTGGAGGAAATCCTTGAAGAAATTCCTGGAGATATTCCTAGACGAATCCCCGGAAGAATCCCAGGAGAAATTCATGGAGGAATTCTTGGAAGAATCCCTGGAGGAATTCATGGAAGAATCCCTGGAGGAATTCCTGGTGGAATCCCTGATGAAATTGCTGGAGGAAATCCTGGAGGAATTCCTGGAGATATTCCTACAGGAATCTTTGGAGGAATGCCTGGAAGAATCCCTTAAAGAATTCCTGGGGGAATCTCTGGAAGAATTCCTGGAACAATCCTTGGAGAAATTCCTTGAAGAATCCCTGTAGGAATTCCTGGAACAATCCCTGGCGAAATTCCTAGAAGAATCCCTGGAAAAATTCCTGGACGAATCTCTAGAATAATTCCTGGCAGAATCCTTGGAGGAATTCCTTGAAGAATTCTTGGAGGAAATCCTGGAAAAATCCCTGAAGGAATTCATGGACACATCCCAGGAGAAATTCCTGGAAGAATTCCTGGAGGAAATCCTGGAGAAATTCTTGGAGGAATCCTTGGAAGAATCCCTAGAGGTATCCCTGGAGAAAATCCCGGAGGAAGCCCCTGGGGATTTCCTGGAGCAATCTCCGGGGGAATTCCCCGTATCTCAATTAATTTTCGATGAATTTATTTCAAAGAGATTAGTGGAAGAACTAAAGAAGGAAGTCTTTGAATTTTCGATAAAATTCTTGAAGAAATTATCGAGGGAGCTCCTAGAGGAATCATCAATAAAATACCTGGTGGAATCCCTGGAGAAATTCCCTGGAGAAATTCCCTGGACAAATCCCTGGAGAAATTTCTGAAGGAATCCCTGGAGGAAATCCTAGAGGAATTCCTGGAGCAATTCCTGGAACAATCCCTGAAGGAATTCCTGGAAGAATCCCTGGATATATTCCGGAGAAATTCCTGGTGGAATCCCTAGAGGAATCCCTGGAGAAATTACCAGAGGAATTCTCGGAGGAATCCCCGTGGGAATTACCGGAGGGATCCCCAGGAAAATTCCTGGAGCGATTCCCGGGGGAATTCCCCGTGTCTCAAAACATTTTTGATGAATTTATTTCAAAGAGATACCTGGAAGAATAGAAAAGGCAGTTTTTGAGAAATTTTCAATAAAACTCTTGAAGAAATTATCGAGGGAGCTTCTAGAGAAATCATCAATAAAATTCCAGGAAGAATCCCTGAAGCTTTTCCCGGAAGAACCCAAGAAGAACCCCTGTTTGAATTCCTGGAAGAATCTCTGGAGAAATTCCTGGTGGGATTCCTGGAGAAATACCTGGAAGAATCTCGAACTAATTCTGGAGGGAGTTTTTGAAGTAAGTCCTAGAGGAGTTCCCAATGGAACTTATCGAATAATTTTAGGAACTCCTGATGAAGCTCCTAAAGGAATACCCAAGGAAGCTCCAGGAGGAATTTCCGATGAAATGTCTTGAAAAAATCCCGAAGGAACGCCTGATGGAGTTCTAGAAGGAACTCCTTTAGTAAGCGCCAATATAACTCCTTCCAGAAACTCTCGAAGGAACTCCCTAAGGAATTCCAGGAGGAACTACTGAAGAAAATTCCTATGGAACTCCTGAAGGGATTCACTGGAAAGATATTCCCGAGTACCTTGAATGAACTCCGTATTCCAGAAGGAATATGTGGAGGAATTTCTAGAAGAACCTCAGGAGGAATTTCCAAAAAAAACTCCTGCAGAAATTATCGATGAAACTCCCGAAAGACCACATGAAAGAGTATCCGAAGGGAAACCTGGAAAAAATTTCGAAGCAATTTTTTTTGTGAGTTCTCGATAGAGGAGTTCTCCTAGAGAAATTCTCGAAGGTATTCCCGGAAAAAATCCTGTACAAAGTCTCTGAAAGAATTCCCAAAAACACTTGGAGGTATTCTGGAAGGAACTCTAGAGAGGTTCCCTAAAATAATAATCGAAGGATCTCCTGGAAGAATTCCCGATGGAACTCCTAAAGAAATTCTCAAAGGATGACCTGAGGGAAAGTAATCTCCCAAATTAATTCGGGAAAAAGAATTTCCGATAGAATACCTGGAAGAATCCCAAAGGAGCTCCCGAGGAAAATCCTAGAGGATTTTTCGTAACATTTCCTGAAGGAATTCACGGCAGAGCTCCTAGAGAAATTTCTGAAGGAATTTCGGGAGGGATTTCAGAAGAATCTCCTTTAAAAATTTCCGAAGCATCAACTGGAGGAATTCCTGAAGAAACTCCTAAAGTTTTTTTTTTTTTCATTTTTATTTATGTGTATTTTAGCTTAAATGCTAATTCTACACTCAGACTCCTAAAGGAATTCCGATGGAACTTTAGCAATTTCCGAATGAAATCCTGGAGGAATTCTCGATGGAACTCCTGGAGGAATGCCCAAAAAACTCCCAAAGGAACTCTTGAAGGATCTCCAAAAGGAACTTCTTGAGGAACTCCAAAAGAAACTCCTGAAGGAATTCCCAAAAAACTGTTTTGAGAAAATCTTGATGATTCTCCATAATAAATTTCCAAAAGAACCCTTGGTAAAATACTCGAAGGAACACCTTATGAAAATCATGAAAAACTCTTTTAGGAAATGCCAATGGAACTCCTCAAGGATTTTCCGATGGAACTCTTCGAGGAAATTCTGAAGGGACTCCTAAAGGTATTCCCGAAGCAATACTTTGAGAAATTCCCGAAGGAATACCTGGTGGAATTATCGATGAAACTCCTGCAAGAATTTCCGAAGGAATCCGTAGAGGAATTCTTGAAGAAACTCATGGAGGAATTCCCGATGGAACTCCTAGAGGAATCTTCGAAAGCACACGAATCAATTCTCGAAGAACTTCATTCCGAGCTTCATTCGGGATACCTGATGAAGCTCCTGAAGGAATTCCCGAAGAAATATCTGGAGGAATTTTTGTAGCAACTCCTGGAGGAATTACCAATGGAACTCCTGAAAAAAAAAATCTTGGAGGAATTCTCGATAGACTACATGAAGGAGTACCTGAAGAAAGAATTCTCGAAAGAATCCCTCTAAAAACCCCATTGAAACTCCTCAAGGGATTTTCGAAGGAATTTCTGGAGGAATTTCCAAAGGAACTCCTAGAGAAATTCCTGAAGAGATACCTGGCGAAATTGTCTTGGAAGAGCCTCAGATGAATGCCCGAAAGAACTCCTGAAAGTATTGCTGAAATAACTTCTGGAAGAATTCCCGCAAGAACTGCTCAAGGAATCTCCAAGAAGAAAAAAAAAATAGTGAAGAAAGTCCGTCAGCGGAATCCATGTTAGAAGAATTTTAAAAGAAATTTCTGGCACCGGAATCTCGAAGGAATCCCAAAAAAAAAAAACTTACTAGAAGAATCCCAAAGAAAAGCGCTGAAGAAACCCAGATGTGATTTCTGCTGGAGGAATCTTGAAAAAAAAATACTCATAGATTTCCCGAAGGTATTCCTCTTTGACGAACCTTTCAAATAATTCTTGCTAAAGAAATGCGGAAGGGATTTTTCTGCCGGAGATCTCAACAGCAATCCCTGCTAGAGATTTTAATGAACGAGTTCCTGTTCAGAAAAAAAAGTCCTCGTGGAATATCTATTTAGACGAAGTTCCTGCCGGAGGAATGCCGAAAGAAAATCCTGTAGGAGAAATAATATCAGAGGGAATTCCTTATTGAATCCCACAAGAAATGTCTTGGTACATTCCCGAGAATTTCCTTATGGAGGATTGCCACAAGAGAACTGCTACTTGAGAAGTATTCCCGCTGGGGTTTTGTGGCAGGTGAAAAATCAATCTGAAACTGGATATGCTGGGTCATGGTTTAAAAAACTTTCGTGCACTACCAAGAACTTGTAATACAATTTCCCACATCATTTTAAATTGTGTCCGATGCCAT